>NW_021620941.1:2958143-2969088 GCF_004785775.1 Grammomys surdaster
CTCACTAACACCCAGTGGCTGCACACACTCACTAACACCCAGTGGCTTGCTTTAAGAAAACACTCCCAGAACACAGAGCTGGGGAGGGGGCGGTCAGAAACTCCTATGTCTCCAGTCCATCCTCTACTGAAGGGCATACCATTTGCTGATTCAGCAGACAGAGCCAGAGCCCAGCTGTGATGCCTGCTCAGAATGCAAAGCTACAAGCCCATACAAGGAAATCAAGGCTTCTCAGTCTTTGGCAGCTATAGGCAGCAGGCAGCAGGACTGGTTACACCAGCCCTGCTCTGCCCCACTTCCACAGGAGAGCTGCCGGATTCTTTCTCTGTGTCTCTCTGACTCTCTGTCTCTGTCTCTGTCTCTCTCTGTCTCCCTCTCTCTGTCTCTGTCTCTGTCTCTCTGTCTCTGTCTCTCTGTCTCTCTCTCTCTCTCTCTCTCTCTCTCTCTCACACACACACACACACACACACACACACACACACACACTGTCTTCCAGCCCTTATCCAGCCAGCCACTCACCCCAGGAAATTTTTTGTTCTGAGCATGTCCCTGGCAGGAGCAGCCTCACAGTCGTTCAATGTCCCCTCAACGTCCTCTCCCTGAGACTGAGTGATGGCCAGGCCCTATACCTAAGTGACTCCTGCCCCCTCATTTTGAGACAGTATCTTGATCTTGGGCTTAAGTTTTCCAATCCTCCTGCCTCAGCCACCTGAGGCTGAGACTGCAGGTGCGAGGTACCATGCCCAGCTCCATGTGTCATGTTCTGCACCCCTAAACTGTCCTCACTAGGCTGCTAGATCCTCCGTATGAATCCCAGCCCCTCCCCTACTGTGGGCCTCCTATATCCTTGAGTTCTTCTCCACATGGACTCTGGGCATAGCTTTAGGGAGGATGGTTTAGGTAGCATGGGGTGGGGGGAGGACCAGGGCCCAGTGAGGTGGCTCCTCGGCAGTACTTGCACAAGGCCTACTGAGCCTGTGGTGAAAGAGACCACGGACTCAGCCAGTTGTCCTCTGACCTCTACACATTTGCTGTGGCGCATCCACATACATGCATACATGTAGTAAATAAATAAATACATATATGTATTTTTTTATTTCAAAAGTGAGGTGCCCAGATGGGAGCACACGCTAACCAGAGCTAAGCAGAGGGGGCCCTCTTCTTTACCTCCTGAGGTCAAGTCCTTCTCAAAATTCTTTCCATGATGGGAAACTGAACAGAACATTGTTAAAATAAATGTCCATGCAGCATAAAGCACGGTTGAAACCTGAACTCCAGAGACGCACAAGGCTACATAAAGAACAGTGCATTGAGACCGTGCACCCAGAGTTAGGGTCCATCTTTCCTTTCAACTCTTGTCTACCTGATGTTTATAGATGCTCCCTCTGTGCCAGAAATGGCATGGTGATGGCAAGGCTTCTAGGATGCTTATGTGTCAGTCAAACAGTTCATGTGTGCTTTCAAAATCATCTGTGTGTCTCCAGAGCATCCCTGGCCCTCTCCAGAGCATCCCTGGTCCTCTCCAGAGCATCCCTGGCCCTCTCCAGAGCATCCCTGGCCCTCTCCAGAACATCCCTTGTCCTCTCCAGAGCATCCCTGGTCCTCTCCAGAGCATCCCTGGTCCTCTCCAGAGCATCCCTGGCCCTCTCCAGAACATCCCTGGCCCTCTCCAGAACATCCCTGGTCCTCTCCAGAGCATCCCTGGTCCTCTCCAGAGCATCCCTGGCCCTCTCCAGAGCACCTCTGGCCCTCTCCAGAGCACCCCTGGCCCTCTCCAGAGTACCCCTGGTCCCTTCAAATCTGGTGCTATGGGAGCAAGGGGAAGGAGCTATAGAGCGTATCTGTATGTTCGCTTTTAATGATGACTATTCAACTCTTTCACGTCAGCTGAATCGCAAGTTTTCATTTCCTGGCAGCTAGAGGGCCATTTTCACTTGGAAAAATTCCTTTACATCTATGGTAAACTTCATTCTGATGAAAAGTTAGACTTGTATATTACTACCAATTTTTTAAAAGAAGATGAGCATCATTTAAATTTTAACGGATTTAAAATGAAGTACAGAGGCGTGGTGAGATGACTCGGCCGGTGGAGGCACATACTGCCACACCTGTTAACCTAAGCCCCAGCTCTGGAACCCACAGGGTGGAAGGAGAGAACCAGCTCCTGCAGGCTGTCCTGGGACCCCCACAGACCCGCCACGACATGCATGTGCACCCACAAATAAATATTTAAAAAACAAAGGGAGCAAGGAGAAACACGTGGAAAGAGAGAAAGAGCGATAAAGCAGAGGAAAGAGAGAGAGGTTTGAAGGCTGAAGGCTGGCGTGAAAGCTGAGCACACACCCGCGGGGAGTCCGGAGGGCATCTGAAGTTAGTGGGCAGGAAGGGGCAGAAGTACAGCTGTCAGGAGCCCATTTGGGGCTCAAGACACGATCGGTCTCTAAACGCTGCTATCCTATCGTGCCATGGAAGCCGAGTGTTCTAGAGACAAACAGCAATGGCATCATCTGGCAGGTGGCTTCGGGAAACCCTGTTGGTGCCCTGGGTCTCAGTCACTCCAACTAATGGGTGGACTCACCGTGTCTAAGTTCCCACAGTGTGAAAGTGCCTTTGGAAGACCAAGACCAAACCAAACAGAGGGAGAGAGAGTTGGGGAGAAGAAGGCTGACCAGCAGAACCCTGCCTCCTCACCCATCCAATCTCATTATCCTTTTGGGTCTCCCTGGAGTCTTTTCCTAGAGTCCTGGTCCCTGGGCTTAGACCTGGGGAGCCCCGTAGAGAAGAGGAACAAAGCCTCAGATAACAAGAGTCGGAGGGAAGACTGTAGGGTGGGAAGTAAAGTCCCTGGAAGATTCTGTGATTGACAAATATGCACACCCCTGAGAGGCTTGACAGGCCGCCATCAACTCAGTATGTCTCCTCGAACACGCCACCTCGAACACGCCACCTCGAACACGCCACCGCCAGTGCTGTGTGGAATCTGCCTTTGCAGTGGGAGCCTTTAAAGCTAGCCTGGATAGACACCAGGGCAGATGGAGGCATAGGCTCAGCTCTCAGGCTTAGGCAGGCGTATAGAGGAGCTCAGATCCCCGTCTTTCTCCTACTTCAGTGTAAAGCTGAAATGTTTTCATTGAAAAAAAATGTTGAGAAAAGTAGTTAGGGTTGAGGATGTGGGGCCATCTCTCTGCTGGGTGCGGGAGTCTTTTGATGGTGAGGCTTCCCAGGGAGCACTTTCAAGCCTGAGCTAACATGCTGACTGCAGGGAGAATCAGCAGGTGTCAAGGAGCCCTGCTTTGCTGGGACATTTCGCTCTGCTGAAGTAGGCAGGCAAAAGGGAAAGGGGGACAGGCTGAGTCACTCCTAGCATGGGTTCCACAAAGGGCTGCATTTCCCTCTTCAAAGAGTGGCCATTGCCATGGCCTGAACTCTCGGGTGCAAGCTGGGAGACAACTCTAAGAAAAACCTAAAATCTTACAGACAGTTGGCACGGAGCATGGAGCCCCGGGTTCAGTCCCCAGCACTGGATAAATGGGGTATGTTGGTGCAGGTCTGCGATCCCAGCACTCTAGAAGCTGAGGCAGGAGGATCAGAAGTTCAGAGTCATTCTCCACTACATAGAAAATTGGGAGACTAGCTTCGGCTACAGGAGATCCTGCCTCAAAAAGGGAAGGAAAGGAGAAGGAGAAAGGAGAGAGGGAGGGAAGGAGGAAGGGCAGGCAGGCAGGCAGGTAGGCGGATAGACAGGCAAAATAAAATCGAGAACCAAAAACCGCACAGGCTCCTGGTGCCTGCTGCCAACATCTCCACACATTTTCCCACTTCACAGATGGAGAGGGTGAGGCTCAGAAGCTTGTAGTCGCCTGCTACCCATAACCCCAGTGCCAACCTGGGGGATGCAGGAAAGGGTGTGGCCAGGCAACAGAAATGTGCCAGAAGTTGCTAAGGTTCGCTTAAGCTTCGCGCTAGGCAAGGCCTGGATGGAGGGGTGGGAGGAGACCAGACACGGGAGGATGACACCTCGAGGACGTGAGGGGATGAGGTAACCTCGGGGACCGCGCGGTTGGTGGTGGGGGGGACCTCGAGGACAGCGTGGGGCGCTACCTGGGTCGTGGAAAGGCACCAGTGCATAGTTGGAGATGACCCGGCTGCGGCTGCTCAGACTGCGCTCCAGAATGCGCGAGGCGCCGTCGATCACCTGCATCAGATCATCCCACATGGAGCCGGTGACATCGAAGACGAAGGCCAGGGTGGAGTCTCCTGTGGCGGGGGACAACGTCTTCGTGGGCGCATCAGATGTGACCACAGCCGCCACAATTGTGGAGATCGCCACGAGCAGCGGCAGGAGCTGCGCCCCAGGCGTCATGCTGAGCCGGAGGCTGCAGTCCTAATGGGACACACAGGTCGTAGTGAGAGAGTGCAGTATCGCTCTAGCGGGTTCACCCGAGAGGGGCGCGGCGGGGTTCCCCGAGTGGGAGCCTGAGGCGGTCCCTAACGGCCACCCCGCCTCCCGCACCCCTCCCCCGCGACCCGCGGCGTGACTCAAACTTTCCCAGCCCCGCGGTTCTCTGGTCCAGCCCCGAGGTTAGAGGAGGACGCAGGGCGGACCTCAAGAGGGAGGTGGGGCCACGGCCAAAGGCGAGGGATGAGGGTGCGGGAATCTACGGACACCTGCAAGCCCTTCTGCGGGGGCGGAGAGACAACACGAGCAGACCAAGCCTGCCTCAGACAGGCATTCACTGCTACCTCCACCCGGCCATCCCAGGGACCTAGTGGCTCTGAGCCTCCCCAGCATTGTAATTATTCTTGTCAAAATCAACAAGCCTAAGCCTGGCATCCACCATGGGCACGACATCCCACAGTTATGTTCTGGAAGCTTGCTGTAATCCTAGGGGGAAGACATTAAGACCAAACGTATTTGATGCAGGCCATCCGAGGCTCGGCGAAAGATGAGCCCATTACTGAGTGGTGTAGGCAGCATCCGAAGCCAAATATAAAAGGACCCCAAATTCCTCGGGCTCTGCTGTCTCCCCTGAGTGTTGTAAGATGTCGTTGCAGGTCATATGGGGATTCCAGAAGATCAGGTACACACTCCTCTGGTCACCTGTCTAAGCGGACTCACTGATTCCATGTGAAGGGCCTAGGGCACACGGAAGGGGCTATCTGGGCTGGGTTCAACCATCCTTTACCTAACAGCGCTCCTCTTTAAGCTGTGTGGGAGGTGCTGCCTCTGCCAGAGGGCCAAATGGGAATGTCCTCTACACAATCAGGTTGAGGTGGGGGTGCTCTCTCTGCCATCGGACTGTTGGGGTATTCATCCATCTCTTGGCTGGGCGGAGGCGGAGTGCTCCACCCACCACTGTGCTGGCCAGAAGTGGTTCCCTCCATTCTGTTGAAGCCCTTCACTCTCCCAGGCTGTACACTGCCCGTGACTTTTGTCCTTACAGACCAAGAGCCACTTGGAGTGGAGAGTGTGTCTTAGTGTCCCCACCACCCCACCCTGCTCCAACTCTAGTAGCTGGCACAGGGTGGTGACTCATTAGACGCTGCTCGACTGGAAGGGGAAGCTTTGGCAAACATGCTTGATTCCTTAGGGTCTTCTCTGCGTGCAGTGCCCTGGGTGAGGTCAGATAGACCCTGGTCACAGCTGAGAGCTCTGGGCTGAAGAGGAGTCACTCTCTTGACCCTTGCTTTGAAAATACCTCAGCCAGGAGAAAAGACACTCCACACTGTCTGGTCTCCTTTGAGCCAGCCTCAGCTCCTCCATCTCCAAGGCTGCTGGGACCACTCTGTCCTGCACGCACAGCCCCTATGTTCTCGTCCTAGCTCTGACTAAACTATATCACCGGAACTATGCCTGGGTGTGTGGCCTTCCAGGGCAATTGGGCTCCACAACAATGGAGACCCAGAGCATGGAACACCAGGTAGCCCAACAAAGACTCTGCCACCTCCAAGGGGAAGTGGGGATCAGAGATGGTTACTGAGCCCTGGCCATAGTCAGGGGCCAGGCTGGCATGTCTCAGAGACTCAAGTCTACATGAGGCCAGAGACTTAGAATCACGATCTCCTGAAGAGCTGTCTGTCTCATGAGATATGGTAGAAGCCATGTCCCCACGGCCTGAGAGTTTGTAGGCAAGTTCAATGGGAAGCTTAGTCTCCTCCACTTAGAAAAACTAGCTTTTTAAACCCCCGTGGGTGAAGGCTGTGATTGCCCTCAGAGCCTGGGCAGGGCTCGGTCAACTGTTGGAGTAAGAAGAGAGACCCCAGCTGTGGAAAGACAGTAGCAACCAGGAGCCAAAATGGTGACATTTTGAACCCAGGGCAGAGGACTTTGTCATTTAGTCTACGAACATTTGCTGAGCTGCGTGTCAGTGCTCCAGGAGGTGCTGTTGGGACAGGGGGATGGGAAGATAAAGGAATGTGGTCCCTACCCCGAGGAGAAGAGACATGTAAATAAATAATTCTAAGTCAGTGAGATAAGTGTTAACAGAAGAATGACCCAGCACTCTGGGAGCTCAGAGGAAGGAGTGCCTGAGCCTAAGAGGTCAGAGAAGGCCATGGAGCAAGTCTGAGAAGCCATCGAGAATGAGAAGGTCATTGAAGAGCTGGAACATTCACAAAGGCAAGGGGAGCAGAGAGGCCACCAGTGGGTCACTCAACAAAACTGAAGAACATGATGTGATGGCAGAGGAGGGGACAAAGGCTAGAACCTGGAAGACCTTACACATGTCACCAACCCTTCTGGGGTTTACCTAAAGGTCCTGGGAGCTATTGGAAATTATTAATCAGGGAAGTAACCTGGTCTGGCGTATTAGCATCTTCAGGCAGCTCGTGGAGGCTCAGCTCAGAGGACAGAGCTTCTAGATGCTACTGTAAAGCTCTCCAAGAAGGTCGGGGCAAAGATGGACCTGAAGGAGCTTCTCCTTATGCTAATGCAAGGGATGGAGGGACCATAGACTTGAGCCTCAGTGGCTTTGTGGTAGGGGATGCGTCTCCATATGTAGCCCAGGCTGGTTTTGAACCCACAGATTCTCCCTCGTCAGCCTCATGAGTGCCTCTGTTACAGGTGTGTGTCACCCTCCCCAGATTTAGATTTGAGTTCTGAAACTGCCTGGTGAACTTCAGTGAAGTGCTCCCCTTAAGACAGAGAGGGGCTGGAGAGATGCCTCAGTGGTTAAGGGCCCAGCTGCTCTTGGGAAGGACCTGGGTTTGATCCCAGCACCCACACGGTGGTTCACTGTCATCCATGACTCCAATTCCAGGGGATCTAATGACTTCTTTTAATCTCCATAATCACGAGACATGCACAGAGTGCACACACATACATGCAAGCAACATACTCATACGTGAAATATAATGAATAAATCTAAAGAGAAAAGTCTAAGGAGACAGAAGGATAAATCATGAGGTACCTGCGGATGTTTCTTGTCACCCCACCACTCTGCAAGGACCACCAGGTTCCCCTGGAGACACAGGATGGAAAGAAAAGTTCAGAATTCGTCTCTGCCTGGCCTCCCTTGTCATGGAGGGGACCCTCGGGCAGGCAATGGCTGTCTACCTACCATCATCCCATTTGGTCTCATCCCATTGCCAGCCCAGGGTGGCCGTGTGGCTGCCTCAGGCCCAGGTGCTCAGGGCTTCCCCAGGGACATAATCACCAATGAGAAAGGAAAATGGGAGACGCCTGTGGCCTGCAGGTACAACACACGCAAGCCACAGCAACCACCTGCATTCCTGCATCTCCACTTCCCCAGGCCCCTCAAGAGACTACATTACCCATGCTCCCTCCCCCATTGCTGTCCCCAGAAGCCGTGGTCTTTGTGTTGTTTGTTTCCTAACACACCACATACTTGCTGTGGAGAGCCTTGGCCTGGCTGCTTACAGGAAGCACACTCCATTGTTCCTGGCTCATAACCATCGCCGTCCTATGTCAGCAAGGAAGCCTGAAGGAGCCAAGGGGCTGCATCAGAGCCTAGGCCACTAAATGCTTGGCTGTTGGAAAGCCTCCTTGCCCCTCTCTACAACACGGTCCCTCCATGCAACCGATCTGGACCATGTCAGATGCTGAGTCCAGCTTGCCCTGATCACCTTGTCCCTCCCAACCCTCCTCCTGAGGGCGCCTGCCGTGTCCCTCAAAGACTGACAGCATCAATGGGACAGCATGTGCTTACTGAGTACCAGACTCTAGGCCTGGAGGCTGCTCCTCTCCAGACAGGGAAACTGAGGCTACAAAAGGAAGGTTCTGGGGTGAGGCAGGACTTGGCATGTGCCTCTGCCTTCCAGGGAAAGCTAAGGATCCACCTACTGCTCATGGCTGTCCTGGAAATTCAGGACAAGGTTTCCAAAAGGAGCCCAGTGGATAGAGTTTCCAGAACCGATCCAGAGCCCAGAACCGCAGGTTTTTCTCAGGCACCACGCTGTCAGGATGCTTTGCAGGGAATGGAGGAAAACACCACTAACTCAGACTTCTGACATTTCTGCATCTTTGTGGGGTTTTAGTAGACCTAGCCCACCCATGTTTTACTGGAGTGTGAACAGGAAGGGACGGAGGGAGGATTCTGCCGCTGGCTCTTTACTAGGATGGTAGCGTAGATTCAATGGCTTGCTCTCTCCTGTAGGAAGAAGTGACATCCTTCTGTCCCCTCTCCTCCCCCAGACCCAGTGGTCAGGGTTTAGGGGAACGGACAGAGCTTGTGAGGACAAGAGAGGCGGCCAGAGTCCCAGGCTTACAGCCGTGGCCCCGCAGCCAGAGCTGGATGATTTACTGCCGAGCCCAGTCCCGCTGTGGGACCAGCCTCCAAGTCACATGTACTACAGGAATGATTTGAAGCTATCCCAAGAAATATTTGAGCCACTTGACACAGCAACCGTTGCCCATCCCCATGTTTTCAAGAACAAACAAATGAAAAACTGGGCCAGAGACAGCGCTTCAGGGCTCACTCCCACCCTCCGCCTGGCCCAGCTGCTCCGGGGTCTGCTGGGCAGAGCGCATGCTCAGTCGCTAGCCCACAGAGCTGGGAAAAGAGCGCATCTCTCACTGCTCTCTTGTTTCCGGCTGTGTCCTGACTGAGTCCCACTGTCATCTAAGGCCATTCTGTTACTGACACTGGAGGCTGCCACCAATATCCCCAGCGAGCTGAGGTTTAACACCTGTACACAACATCCCCAGTGAGCTGGGGATTAGTGCCTGTCCACATCTCACATCTTGTGTGTCTGTGTGCGTGCGCATGTGTGTGTGAGAGAGTGTGTGTGTGAGAGAGAGCGTGTGTGTATGTGTGCATGTGTGTATGTGTGCATGTGTGTGTATGTGTGTGTGAGAGAGAGCATGTCTGTATATGTGTGTGAGAAAGAGAGCGTGTGTGTATCTGTGTATATGTGTGACAGAATGTGTGTGTGAGAGAGAGAGCATGTGTGTGAAAAAGAGAGCATGTGTGTGAAAGAGATAATGTGTATATGTGTGCACGCTTGTGTATATATGTGTGTGAGTGTGTGAGAGTGTGAGAGAGAGCATGTGTGTATGTGCATGAGAGAGTGTGTGTGTGTGTGTGACCATGTGTGTGTGAGAGAGAGAGCATGTGTGACTGTGTGCACATGTGTGAGAGAGACAGTGTGTGTGTGTGTGTGTGTGAGAAAGAGAGAGAGAGAGAGAGAATGTGTGTGCGCACACGCATGTACCACACTCCCTATTTTAGCTCCTACCTTAAGCTCTCACTCTTCCTCTTCCCAGAGCTCGGTCCCCTTATCTTTCTGGTTAACCTGGGTGACCTGAGGGAAAGCTGCTCCATTCCACAGAAAATCCTGACAAGTGGGACTCTCTGTGGTCCCCGACGCATCATGGAAGATTGGCTAGGTACTGGCATTTGACCGTGCTCTGACAAGTAGAGGCTAAAGGTCTACGTGCCAGGGTATCTGAGGCACATGAAGACACACCTAGCAGGATGGAAGCCTTCCTCTTGATGTCCTGATGTCACTCTAAAGCAACAGTGACTCAGAAGGTGTGACCTAGACCAGGCCAACAGGAACTACTAAAGAGTCTAGAAAGACCCACGTGTGATCCATTGGGTTTGAGAAAGGTGCCAACAGGAAAGGACAGGCTTTTCCAACTTAGAATGTTGGAACAGCTGTGTAGCTATAAAAAGAAATAACAAGTCCTAATTCCTAACTCACTACACACAAAACTAATCAGAGATTACTGATAGGCCTGTGTAAAGGCTAAATTAGAACACTTCTATAAACAGGGTGCTGAGGAGAGGGCTCAGGGATTAAGGATGGGTGTTGCTCCATCACAAGGGGCTAGTGTTTGGATCCCAGCACTCACTTCACGGGGCTTACAAATGCCTGTAATTCCAGCTCCAGGGGATCTGATGCCCTCTTCTGGCCTCTGCAGGCTCTGCACTCACAAAAGGCATATTCTCAAACACACATAAACAGGTCCATACACACATAACTAATTTTTAAAAAGAAAGCTGAGAGAGAGAGAGAGAGAGAGAGAGAGAGAGAGAGAGAGAGAGAGAGAGAAACAGAGAGAGAGAAACAGAGAGAGAGAGAAACAGAGAGAGAGAAACAGAGAAAAGGAGGGGGAGAGGGAGAGAGAAAGAGGGAGAAAGAGGGAAAGAGAGAGAGGGAGGGAGAGAGAGAGAGAGAGGGAAAGAGAGAGAGAGAGAGAGAGAGAGAGAGAGAGAGAGAGAGGAGAGAGAGGAGATTTCTTGTTTCTCTTAATGACGCAATGTCAGCATCTGAGGAGCTGAGCAGCCCTCTTGAAACCATGAGGAAGTCAGTCCAAAGAGCATATGAAAAGTGGGACTCTCTTCGGGGCTGTGTTAACTATGGCTTCCCTATTGTACAATTTCCTTCAGAATTACTCAGACTGTACTGAGTTCCCTGTTAGGTGCCACTACAAGCATCCCCATCCCAGAGACATCCCCATCCCAGAGACATCCCCATCCCA
>NW_021620941.1:2969098-3000338 GCF_004785775.1 Grammomys surdaster
TCCCAGAGGCAACCCCATCCCAGAAGCATCTCCATCCCCATCCCAGAAGCATCCCCATCCCAGAGGCATCCCCATCCCAGAGACATCCCCATCCCAGAAGCATCTCCATCCCCATCCCAGAAGCATCTCCATCCCAGAGGCATCCCTATCCCCATCCCAGAGGCATCTCCATCCCCATCCCAGAGGCATCCCCATCCCAGAGATATCCCCATCCCAGAAGCATCCCCATCCAAGCAGCATCCTTGTGGTTCTGTTCTCCTTTCAGATGGTCAGTTTTACATAACTACTTCTATTCAGGCGACAGACACACATGCTTTCACACTACCATCTAAGCAACTTTTTTTTTTTTTTACAATTTCTCTTTAGATGTTGACTTTCGAATTTCATCTCCCCCATCTAAGCAACTTTTTCTTTTTTTACAATTTCTCTTTAGATGTTGACTTTTGAATTTCATCCCCCCCGCCCCGCCATGTGCTGAGGGACCCTGAATAAAGAACTGGGTTGCTCACAGCAGAAAGTGACCTTGGTCAAGAACATGAGCCACAAGAATATGTCTCCAAAGGACAGAAGTAATATTGGACTCATTTTCATTCACATCTCCAAACCCTGTAGTGGGCATACAGTAGGACCTTAACAGACAGGTGTTGTATCAGTAGATCACTGTGGGACTGTGTAAGGGTATTCTGGTTCATGGCTGGGCATGTGCCTAGAACCCCGAGACTCTGCGTGAGAACTGGCAGGAGTTTGGCGCACCCCCAGAACCCAGGGTCCTGAAAAACAGTCTAGTCTCCATAGAATTACATTGTTCAGTCAAGTAGGCCAGCCATTACAGCCCCTCCCAAAGTGCACAGAAAAAGAGCGGGGGGATAAAGGGCGTGACTAGAGGCCTCAGGCCCTAGCGATTTACATACTAACGAAGGCCAGAGGGCGGAGCAAATTAAGCATACCTCCCCAGATCCTCCCCCTTTCTCCCTCCCTATATAACTCGGGACTGCCCTGAGTTTTACAGGGGTACAACCAGATCCATCTACCGTCTGCCATGACAATAAACCCTTTTGGAACCAAGGACTTCCTCGTGTTATTGGGCCCTGCCGCCGCCAAAGCCTCCAGGCCGCTGGAACCTTAGATGTTCCTCCTGCATGTGGGACCCGCCATGGCATGGAAAGCCCCCGGGCCTCCTCTGATTCGGCCTGTAATATTTCCCCACAGATCACTGCACACAGCAGGACTTCAATAAATAAGTGTTATATGGATGGATGGCTTGACACATGGAAGCCTGTGCCCTTTGACCTTTCTTCGTTCCAGAACCCCAAAGTTAATCACCATAATGAAGGCACAAGATGTCTCCTGGTCGTTTTTTCTCTCTGTGTGTGATGTGCATGTGCACGTACACGCGCGCACACAGGTGCATATGGAAGCCAGAGGACACGCTCAGGCATGATCCACTTTGTTTTTTCTTTATGATAGTGTCTTTCACTGGTTGAGAATTTTCATATGAGCCCGCAGGGATCCACTTCCATCTTCTAGGCACTGAGATTCTGAGCACATGCCTCCATGCCTGGCTTTTTACGTGAGTACTGGAGTTTGAACTCAAGTCTTTGCATGGCAAGAACTTCACTGTCTGAGCTATCACCTGGACCCTGGTTCTTCAGTGCCTCCCCGAGTATACGCTATTCCATCATGATGATAATGTCTCCCAAGTGTGTAGGGCAGATGATCAGAATTGGATAGTCCCTGTGTTTGAGGAGAAAGGCCATCAAAGTCAGCAAGTTTACCAAGCCTCACCTGTCCCTAAATCCAGGCTGCTGTCATAGTCATGGTCCCACACACCCACACACCACCAGCTAGCACCACTTCTGTAGGGCTGAGCAGCAAAGTCAGAAGTTCACTCAGAAGCACCTGGGATACCGTGCATTGCTCAGGTAGAGCTTACCCAGAAGCTCCTAGGATATCATGCAAGGCTCAGGTAGAGCTTACCCAGAAGCCCCTAGGATACCATGCAAGGCTCAGTTAGAGCTCACTCAGACGCCCCTAGAATACCATGCATGGCCCAGATCAAGCTTAGCCAGAAGCTCCAGGATACTACAGATGTTTCTGCTCAACCAGAAGATTCCAAGAGCTGGTCCCCAAGGGAACAGGAGGGAAGCATGACACCCATGAAGCACTCCTTAGCTCTGAGAGATGCTGGGTCCAGCTGTGGGGCTGTGGGTCCAGGCCAATCTGAGGAAAACAGCAGGAAAGGGCCTCAGGATATTGACACACAAAATTACCGAAGGACCCACCAACTCATGGCTGGGTTTGTATCTCCACAGAAATAAAAATAGGCATTCAACTGGTTGTAGTGACACATGCCTTTCATCCTAGCATTTGGGAGGCAAAGGGAGGTAGATTCATGAATGTGAGGCTAGCCTGGTCTACATAACAAGTTCCAGGACAGTCAGAGACACATGAGACCTTTCTCAGAAATTAATTATTTAATTAATTTATCAATTAATTAAATAGGCATCAAAGGCTAAGGAGTCAGCTCATGGGTAAAATGATTACATTACAATTGTACAGTCCCCAGTTCAGATGCCCAGTACCCACATAAAAACCTGGCATGGGGTGCATGTCTGTAATCTCAACAATGGGAGGTAGGAGGGGGAGACAGCAGAATCCTGGGAGTTCATTGACCAGCAAGTCTAGCCAAACTGATGTGCTCCAGGTTCAGTGAGAGGTTCTGTTTCAAAAAGTAAAGTGGAGAGCGATCCAGGAAGACACCTAGTGCGCCTCTAGCATCTCCACATGAGTGACCTTACCTGCACACAGGCGTTCACACATGTGCACACACACACTCATGCATTATTCACACGTGCGTGTAAGACACCTAGTGCACCTCTAGCATCCCCACATGAGTGAGCTTACCTGCACACAGGCGTTCACACATGTGCACACACACACACACATGCATTATTCACATGTGCGTGTACACATGCACCACACACATGCGTGCACACACACACACATATGTGCACACATACAGGTGTTCAAACAAAGATTTAACCTGTATTGTTCACAACACCTCAAAGGAGTAACCAGCAAACACCCATTCGTGAGTCAGTGGATGGATGAAGTGTGTTATTAGTTGCACAAATACTGGGGCTCCGTGCACACAAACACTACTCCACAGGTGCACAGTGCCATTCTAGGCTCCGTTTTGATATTTTATACAAGGGCTGTGGTTGCCAGAGAAAGGTAGATGGAAGCCCAGAGTTGGGGGTTCACAACTCAAGAAGAAAGGCCAGCAGGGGTCTCCCTCTACCTCTGAGCCAGGCTGGCCCAGCCCATGAGGAAGCCATGCTGGGTTCTTGGCCAGGCTTACTCCACCACCCACTCCAATTCCTGCCTTTAAAGACTTGCCAATTCAAATTACCTCAAGAAGTCTCCACTAAAGAATCCACAGGGTCTGAATATGATTTCAATCAAGGAAACAGACCCCCCCCACCCCCCGCAGCGAGCCAAGGACAGGTGACCTTTGACAAAGGCAGAGACTTGCAGAAGGAACCATATTAAAGGTGTTTTGTTTGCTGCAGCCCGGAACTGGTGGCCCAAAGAACTGTGCTTGGAAATCTGAAAGGTGCTTCCAGCCCATGCATCACCAGAACCTTCTGGCATGCGGAGTAGCTGGGCCGGGATTAAGGCAGGGGACTCCTTTAACAAGCCAGGTCTAATTACGTCTGTGCAGATGTTTGATGAAAGCCAGTATCCAGGGCAGGCAGCTCCAAGAACATTGTTGGGCAGGTCCCCATGTCCAGCTTTCCAGCCTCTCCTACAATAGAGGCCAGTGTCACTCTGGCCTACAGATGTAGGGCCAGAGACACAAAGATGATGGTAGTCATGATGGCAAACCAAGACCCTGGGGAGGGGCGACAGAAAGAGCTACAGCGTCTGATCATTACCCTGGAGCTCAGACACAAACCACAGGCCTGCCTGAGCCCTCACAGGCCTGCTTACATTAGCGGCTCCTCTCCAACACCAGGCTTCCTCCTGGGGACAGGAGCTCGGCTTCTGCCATCCCTCAGGACTCCAGAGGCCTGAGAGTCTTCCCTAGAGTAGTGTCCTAGGGAAGAGAGCTGATTGGCTCTTCGTGAACCACGTGCCCAACTCTGTGCTCAGGTACTGTAGCAGCAGGGAGGTAAGACACAGTGATTGGTTTTCCTTGGGTCCCGTGATCACTCTGGCTCTGGGATATTTCAGCGGAAGGCATGGAGAGAGCGAGGCCTGTTCTCCACAGGTCATACAGAAGCTTGAGTCCCTTGACCGTCTTTCCCATGTCGGGTCCCACAAAAGCCGTTGAACTAGATGCATCCGGCAAGCACTGTATAATCGCGGAGACAAGCTGCTGGCCCCTCCCAACCCAATAGCACCTTCTCTCTGACACCTCAGGCCCAAGTGGATGGGAAAGGTAGACTCGTGATTGGGAATGAGTTCATTTTCCCTTTCTTTTCAAGCAACTCTAAGTAGGGCCCTACCCTAGGCGGTTCCTCCTAGTTCTGTGAACTTGAAAAAGGGAGAACTATATATTTATTTGATGCAACCTGAAAATTCTGCTCACTGAGGGAGTTGATGACCGGCTCTTGGAGGAAGTGCTTTTCTTTGAACATGGTACTGCAGACGTGAAGCTGTCCCCTGAGTGTCAGCTCTGCCCACCAGGCTTGCCAGGCCCCCATCCTGGCGTGCAGAACACAGTTCTACCTTCTGCACCTGGCATGAAAGCAAGGCCACACCCACCCTTTCCAAGCCTCCCTTTGGGTGTTCCTTAAAAGAACGAACAGAACACAAGAGCCTGGCCGCAGTCTGACCTTCAGGCCCCACTCGGTGAAGCATCACAGCCAAAAAGAATGCAAGGGAGACTCAGACATCAGAAAGACGGCCGGTCCTAGCAAAAATACCCAGGGTATTAACAAAAGGGAAACCACACCTCAGCTTCCCTCAAATCCCCTTTCAACATACTTGCCCAGAGGTTTCTGCTCTTTATATGTTCCTGCAAGCTTCTCTGCTCCTCACCTCCCCCCATCCCTCCCCTTTCTTCCAAATCTATGGTTTCGTTTTCCCTCCTAATAGCAATGAGGTTTTTAATGCAAGTATATTTAGTTTTTTTTTCTTTATTTCTTTTTTTTTTAGCAGTAGTAGTTTGTGTGTGTGTGTGGGTCTGTGTAGGGTGTGCATGTGGGTGCCATGGCATACACATGGATGTTCAGTGAACTCTGGGAAATTATTCCTTTTCTCCCACTGTTGAAGCAGAGTCTCTCATTTTTGCCATGCTGTGTACTCCAGGAGAGCCAGCTTGAGGATGTCAGGGCCATCATTCCATCTCTGGGTCCCACCTCCCAGAAGGAATGCTGGGATTACAGATGTGAGCTTCTTTATGTGGTTTATGGGGATCAAACTCAGGTCTTCATGTCTGTGCAGCACTTTCACCCACTGAGCCATCTCGTTGGCCCAACTTAGTCCTTTTAGATTTCTGACAGTTTCCCTCTCTGTTTCCCTTCTTCTGCCCACTAAGCTTCTGAAAAACACATGCAATGTTCAGCAGGGGATGGAGTAGGAGGGCGCAGAGGGTACTCAGAAAGTGACCAACCTCCCTCTTCAAAGACACCATTGAGAAACACGTGGAGGAGGGCTTTCTAAACGTCTATTTGGTGATACACAGTTGACAGCTCAAAGTTATTTCCCATGAACTCCTACGCAGGGAGCTGGCATCAAATTCATGTACACCTACCTCATAAAGGAGGCCGTGAATGGTCCAAAGACCCAGCAATAAGCTTTGGCTCCGTTCTCCAACAAGGTGCCATTCTGTTCTGGGTTTGACTGATTCATTTTGATGATGACTCAGTTTTCCCAGTAATTGACAAAAAAAAATCAGTAAGTATACAGGATGAAAACATTAATACCAAGCCAAGCAGTGGCAGCACACACCTTTAGTCCCAGCACCGGGGAGGCATAGACAGGCTGATCTCTGAGTTTGAGGTCAACCTGGTCTACAGAGAGAAAGAGTTTCAGGACAGCCAGGGCTGCACAGAGAAACTTTGTCTCTAAGAACCAAACTAAAAAAATATTAATAAAAATAAATAAAAATAAAAGAGAACACCATCTGCCAGTCTCTCATTGATAATTCTGGAACATTCTACCCAATGACATCAGTGCACTCATTATTCCTTATTGCATCAGTAACAGTCACCATGTCCTGGATCATGCCAAACCTTAGCAAATTTAAAGAAACTGAAGTGTTCAGTATGTCTTCTGGCTACACTGTTAATTGAACTGAAAATCATTAAGGAAAATAAACCAACTGTACCGAATGTCCAGGGCTGCTCTGGGGCAGCTCCCAAAACATAGCTCACAGCCTCAGACGCTCAGATAAAAAGAGAGACCTTGGAGATCTTTAGTTACGAGGCCTTGCTGCTCTTGCAGAAGACCCAAGTTCGGTTCCCAGCACCCACGGAGCTATTCACAGCCTGAAACTCCAGCCCCAGGGGATCCAACACCCTCCTGTCCTCCACAGACACTGCATTCATCTGTCCCGCACAGACAGATACATATAGTTAAAACTTAAATAAAGAAGATCCAGAATCAATGAGCTAAGCTGTTACTTTTCTAATACATGGGTGTATTACATGGGTGTAATAGAGGATGGTCCAGTGGTCGGGATATTTTTGCTGCCAAGCCTGATCATCTGAGCTTAGTCCACTTAGTGGAAGGAAAGAACAAAGTCACACAAGTTGTCTTCTGGCCTGCATGGATGAGCACAGCAGTGGGAATGTCCCCTGGCCATGGCTGCCCCCAAATAGTAGCCTCCTCTCCAGACCTGACACTTGGGCCTGGATCTTCAGTGCACGCTCACCAAATCCAGGTAGAAAGGCCTTGGATGGAAAGAATCTGGCCGTGGCAACTGTGGTAATTTTGATGGTCAACTTGACAGGATTTTTGTATCACCATGGAAACAGATCTCTGGGCACATCTGTGAGGGACTTTCTAGACTACTTTACCTAAAATGGGAAGATTAGCCGTAGCTGTGGTGCACCATCCTATGGGGTAGTGAGCCGGCTGCTTTATGTGAACATGACACAAGCTAGAGTCATCAGAGAGAAAGGGGTTCAATTGAGAAAATGTCTCCAGAAGATCCATCAGGCATTTTAATTAGTGATCTGAGGGCCAGCCCACTGTGGGTGGTGCCATCCCTAGGCTGGTGGTCCTGGATGCTGTAAGAAAGCAGGCTGGCAAGCCCTGAGAGCAAACCGGTAAGCAGCACCTCCCTGTGGCCTCTGCGTCAGCTCCTGCCCTGCTTGAGTTCCCGTCCTGGCCTCCTTTGATGGAGATGACAGAAACATATGCCAGACAAACCCTTTCCTCCCCAAGTTTCCTTGGTCATGGTGTTTCGTCACAGCTGAGCATTTGTGACATGGACTCTAGACATAGTTCAGGCAGCCTCCTCAAGCTCCTGTGGCCATGGCTTCCTCTCCACAACGGACTGCACTCTAACTGGCACTGGAACAAGTCTTCCTTTTCTTGAGTGGCCTTTGTCGGGTATTTTGTCACAGCCATGGGAAAGTGACTGATAAGACAGTGCATTTACCAGGCCTCCTCAACGTCCCCTGCTGAGGCCCAATGGACAACTGGCTAAGGCATGCCCTTCATCTGCCTATCCTGCAAGAGAGGACACTGGGGTTGGCTTGCATTTGCTATTGCCCCACAGCTCACAGCTGGGCAGGGTGAAACCGGGACTGGACCCTAGAGAAGGAACATTAGCAGAAGAAGCCTTGTAAGAACCTGGAACAACTGTGGTGTCTTGGAGATGCCTCAGTGTACACCCAGAAACCAGCAGAGAGCAGCTTTTCTGGGCCCCACCCTGTCTCTGAACTTCTGCCTTTCAGGCTGCCTGATGGTCCTTCAGATTCACTCCCATAGGAGGAGGAAACCCATCCCCTGCTCTAGCACAGAGCTGGTCAGGAATGAGAAGGCGGTATGGGTCTAAAGTGGGCTGGCTCCACAGAGAGAAGGCTCCGAGGATAAGGTGTGGCTCAGCAAGTGTGAGCACTGAAGTTTGGGTCCCTGTGAGTGTTGGATGGGCCTGACAAGCTGTCTATAACTCTAGTCCTTGGAAAGTAGAAACAGGACCTTCAGAGTAAGCTGTTGGACTAGCCATCACTGGTCTATGGGTTCAACTGAACCCTACCTCAAAGAATAACATGGAGGGTGACTGAGGAAGACAGCAGGCATCAACCTCAGGCCTCCACGTGCACTCACGGGAACATACATATACATACTTATCATGTGAAAGGGGCCAAGTAGGCCTGGCAAGATGGCCTCACCAGTCAGTGCACTTGACACTAATCCTAATGACCCCAGGCCCACATGGTGGAAGGAGAGAGCCAAACTCCTACTCCTCTGACCTCTCCATGGGTGCTACAGAACCCCTCCCAAAGAAATACACCCATAATCTTTTATGTGGTCTTCATCTCTTCATCCGTGGCATGGTGCCACCAGGCGTGAGCAGTTCCAGGAGTCATACATCAGCTTTGTCTTTGCACGAGGACAGCAGTGTCTCCTTAGACGGCCACTCAGCCCCGCAGTCTGGTGGAAAATCCCAAATTCTGAGACATGCCAGCTCCAGGCGACCCCAGGGAGAGGATGTCATGCCAAAGGTGATGAATC
Source organism: Grammomys surdaster (assembly GCF_004785775.1). Classification (NCBI taxonomy): domain Eukaryota; kingdom Metazoa; phylum Chordata; class Mammalia; order Rodentia; family Muridae; genus Grammomys; species Grammomys surdaster. The sequence continues at coordinate 2,977,793 of NW_021620941.1, forward strand.
ACAGAGACAGACAGGACTAGTAGCCAGCAAGCCTAGCCACATATCCTATCTCTAGTGTCCATTAGCTGTGTGACTCCAGGCGAGTCACTAAACCCCTCTGAGATCCTTTGAGGGCAGTGACTGTAGTCACCACATGTAGGTGCAATGCAAAGTTATGGGTGGGAAGGGACAAACAGCTGCTGTGAGCTCAGAAGGTGACAGCAGCAGTGGCCACCACAGTCCCAGTACAATGGTCCTGCTTCCTTCTGTCAGGTGGACTGCAAAAAGCAAGTTCCAGGTCCAGCCTGTCAGCACCTCAGGTGTGTCCAGAAGGGACCCTTGGACCATGCCTGCCCAAGCTTACCATCACCATCCCTGGATCCTGGGCCCTCACCCCTAGACACATCTGCTCCTGCCCAGCTCCTCCCCTGACAGTGCCCCTGAGGCCTCTTTGTCTGTAGTGCGGCTCTAAGCCTTGAATACCCGATCATCCTGTACCTTGATGCCCAGGGTTGAAAGCAGGCCATCCCTTCTTCAACATCGCCCTGGCCCAACACCACACCCACCAACCTCTGATCTCCCATCAGACATAGGATCTCTCTGCAGCCTTCATTCCTACTGCTCAGGTCCAGGACACCTACAGAGACCAAGGGCAAAGACAGCTTGTCTGGAACCTGGAAGTCCCTTGCAACATCTGGCAAGCCTTTTATCAGCAGAGGCAGCCTTGTCTATAAAATGTGGGTGTAATACTAATCATAGCCTCTAGAGGGCGTTTCTGCAAGTATTAAATCAGGTAAGGCAGAGAACGAAGGATCTGGGGTCAGCTGTGAGTATCTTAGGGAATTCATCCCCTAAATGTTAAAACAGGGAGATGTTACAGAGAGGAGCCATCCCACCAGGCTTCCTGGGAAGCGCAGAGAGGAGGAGCTATGTGCTAAGTGTGCACCCAGAAGTGATCTCTTGTCTCTCTGCCTTCTCTGCCTCTCCCCTCTTCACCTCTTCACCTTTGCACCTGCTGACCTGACCTTCCCTCCCCTCACCCAAGGATCCTGAAATTCTTTAAGGGCAGGTGTGTCCTTTCTCCTCCAGGAATCCCTACTGGAGGCTGCCTCTGACAGCTCAAACCTACCCTTTGTGGGTTGCTTAGCCCATCTTTGCTTGAGATCTTTAGCCTTTCTATGTGGGTGGCAGGCTCCTGGGACCAAACTCCACATGCATCAGAGTTCATGGTGGAGCCCAGCATCACAGCTGTTCACGTGTGCACACCAGGCTCAGGCTGAAGGACACCGCTGGGGAGCTTTGGGCTTCTGCCTTGAAGCCATGGAGACAGCAGTCACCTTCTGTTGGTGGATTTGATGCACAGGCTCTGGTGGTCTGCAATTGTCCTGTGCTGATTCCCTGTTTCAAGATGGCCCACACCACCTCCCATACTCAAACCACCCAGGTCTCAGCGCTGCCTTCCAACATGGCAGTTGGCTAGTCTTCCTAAGCAAAACCTCTCACATGCATTGTGAGTAGAATCCATAGAACCCTCATTGAGCCCTTTACAACACTGGGGATTCCAGTGTCTAACCCAGGACAAGCCTTCTGTGGCGGTTTGAATGGGAACGCCCTCCCCAAAGGCACACGCATTTGAACGCTTGGTTATCAGGGAGTGGCGATACTTGACTGGGATTAGAGCGCCACCCTTGTTGGAGGAAGTGTGTCACTGCAGACTGGGCTCTGGGATTTCAGATGTAGAACTCTCAGCTCCGTCTCCAGCACCATGTCTGCCTGCATGCCACCATGCTGAAAACAGACTAAGCCTCTGCAACTGTAAGATGCAGCCCCAGTGAGATGTTTTCCTTTATAGGAGTTGCGTGATTATGGTGTCCCTCAGAAATAGAACACCAACCCTCTATCCCAGGATTGTTCCAGAAGTCACCACCACTCCCAGTCTTCCTGTTTCTCGGGGGGGGGGGGGGGTGGTTCATGACTCACTACATGGTTTGACCCCTGAGATGGCATGTGGCTAGCCTGCTCTCTCACCTGGAAAAAGGACACAATTTCTGAGACAGGAGATGAAACAGACCATGAGCCCTGGTCCCCAACCAGAGGGCCCCTGACAAACTCCTTCCTGGCCACCTCCTTGTGAATTCCTAGTTGATACCCTAACCAGTCCAGAGCCACTACTAGATCCCAGATCTCTCAGCAAGACTAAGACATCCTCCACAGGACCCTTTCTCCTGGAAACATCTATCCTCTGGGCCTTAAAGGAGGCAGAGGGAAGAGGAGGGAGACCAGGAAGGCAAGAGACAGAACAATGACCTGAATCATCGTACCACGCTGGTGCAGTTGTTGTTATTGTTTGTTTGTTTGTTTGTTTGTTTGTTTAATCGTTTTGGCAAAGGTGAATTTAGACGCAAATACTTGGAAGAGACTTCGGGTCTTTTAAATCGACCCAAGGACACAATCTTTTAGAGACGATCTAAATCCAGATGGTGACACAGGGAGAGACCCGAGATGGCATAATCAAGACACTCGTGCATTTCTCTTTCTAGACAAACTCAGTCTTGGGCTGTTGTGGGGTCAGGGTTGGGAATCAGACCCCAGAAACGCTCCTTTTTTGGAGCCTGGCCCAGCGGTCAGGAAGAGGCTAAGGCTAGTTTCTTTGCTCTCACTCCATTGGTTAGAACTGAAGCACGTGGCCACCCTTGCCTAAGGGAGGCCTGGGAAATGTAGTCCTTTGTTCCACACCCTGCCCTGCTGAAAAGAAATGCAGAAGGCAACAACTTTCCAAGAGCTCACTTTCCCAAGCTCAGGCGATTTCAGTGCTCTTTCCATGCCCACCACCATGGCCAAAAGATAGCCAAGAGGACAAGGTGGACGGACATCAGGCAAGGTGAGAGAGGGCTGACAGGCTGCTGAGGATGGCAGGTAGGCAGTGACCACAGCAGGGATCTTCCTTCGCGTCTCGACCACCTTCCCCACCTCCCGCTCCTCTCTGCCGGGTCCTGTCCATGCCAAGTGTGGTCCTGAGTATTCTGTTATGGTGCAAGCGTGAGGCATCCCCTGCAGACTGGTACATTAAACACTGGTATTGGTCCCTGCCTGGTGGTCCTGTTTTGGGATTTTGTGGAACTTTTGACATGTGGGCAGCCTAGCTGGAAGACGTAGGCCACTAACTGTGGGCCTTGGAGATTATTATCTCCTCTTGTTTTGGCCCGAGTTCTCTGCTCCCTGGTTTGAGGAAGTGTGAGGAGGCTCTGCCTGCACTTCTGCCACCAAGCCTCCCTTGCTGTGCTAGACTAAAATCTCACCATGAGTGTAAATAAACCTTCCTCCACTATGCTGTTTCTGTCATGTATATTGGGGTGGAGAAGGGCAAGGTGGAAGACTCCCACTGGGAAGGATCCAGCTGGGCCACCATAGAGAACTCACTCCCCTGTGAGGAGGGAGAGATCGTAGGGGAAGCTGGCACAGTAAGTCTCCCAGGGTAGGCTGAGCCAGAGTGCACCCACCAAGGTCAAGGCCTGCCCAGGGCAAAATGATGCAGAATGGATGTGCCATCCAGTGCTCTCAATCCTCAGAAACCCTAAGCTGTCCCTCCATGGCTGACAGCAGGCAGCCTCCACACCAAGCATACCCACGTGCTCGGCTTCCCTTGCATCCTGCACAGCTATGCCCATTACATGGTGTTGGGGATTCAAAGCCAGGTCTTCGTGCTTGTGGAGAAGGCATTCCACTCCTGATGCCTCTCCCCAGCTCCATCCGTTTTTGATGCTTTCATGAGTGCAATACTGTGTAGCTATGTAAGCGGCTTTCAGTCTCCATCTGGGGCAGTTCCTGAGGACTGAGACCCTCCCTGGCAACCAGCTCTCTCAAGCAGAGACCATCAGCACCTTATACCTCTTATAAATCCTGCCCCACAGTTTGCTCATCAGCATAAGACAGGGGAGGTATGATTGTGGACAGCTCACCACAACCCCTGCCATCATCACCAAGGGTCTCTGAGAAACACAGGTCTGGCCCAAATCTCAAGAAAACCGTGTTCCTAGTAATATGCCAGGTTACACTGACACTGCTGGAGGACGCTCTGCCAGGTGATATCCCATAAGGTATCTGCCTGATTAGACTGGCAGGAGTGCAGCTTCCTCTGGCCCAGAAAGCAGGAATTCACTTTTGCATCCTCAGCTGCTGAGAACTCAACTGGTTTGAGACTATGGGGAGAAGTTGCATCTGGAGGGGAGGTGGGTGGAGAATAACCCTGTTGGGGAAGGGACACCCTGCTCAGCCTGCAGAGGTTCTGACGTCTGATTTTGAGATCAACAGGCCTCAGCCGGATGGATGTGCTCACACTTATAAAGCAGTGTGGCCCCCAGGCTACCCCAACAGAGGGGACATGCAGGAGAGGACGCTGCAGCGTGAACTACTGGGGCTGCTTACCTGCTCCCTGGTCACCGTGTAATTTTGTTCTTTAAATTTACTTATTTATGTATAGGAGCATACTGTCCTTGTCTTCAGACACACCAGAAGAGGCCATCAGATCCCACTACAGATGGTTGTGAGCCACCACGTGGTTGCGGGGAATTGAACTCAGGACCTCTGGAAGAGCAGTCCATGCTCTTAATCACTGAGCCATCTCTCCAACCCTATCACCACAGCACTCTTAACCCAGTGGATTGAGTTGATGCCTTGCATGGGTCTTCTCTTGGGTACCCTGAGCAGACCACACCCAAAGCAAGAGCCAGACTGTCCTGAGAGAAAGAAATCTAAAGCAGACAGAAACACAGAAACAGACAAAGCACCAGGCCCACACAGGGATGCAGGGAGGTCCAGGAAGCATGTTTAATTGGCCAGACACAGACAACATACATCGGGAGCAGGGAGGAGACCTGGACATGCGACAAAGCCTATCACCCTTGGCCTGCATCACCAGGTGAGGGCCTCCCTATGTCCCCCCAAGACACAGACAGGACAGCACCCCAAAAAGAGACTCCGAGGGTGCTGGGAATGCAAGCAGGGAAGGATGCAAACAACCACAGCCAGAACATCACCTTTCCTGGATTTGGTTTTTAAGTTGCCTAAAAATCCATCAGCAGCTACAGAATCTACTAGGGGCACCAACTCGAATAGTGCTGGCCTGTCACCCCTGTAAGATGGCTGCCCTCCTTCTGAGGCATGGAGAAACAGATCCAATGAGTAACATGACACTTCCAAAGTCTTGAAGGAATCTGAAGACTTGGTCCAGGAATGCAGAGGTGAAGGGTGCTGGGTGGGCCCCCCACCCTAGGAAGCAGACAAAACCTGAACCTAAAGCCAAGACAGAAGATGGGACCAACTGTTTATTCAACAAAAGCCTTTTATTCATTCAAAAATTAACCATTGGATTTATTCTGCAGATATTTTTTTTTTAAAAAAAATTAAAGTTGGGAGGGCAAAGCTTCCCACCGTGCCCTTATGCCAACTACCTTGCCAGTCCCAGATGACCTAGCAGAGGGGTAGGTGGGAGACATGCTGCCAGATATATGGGGCTGGGGGCCCAGGACCTCTGAAACCACAGCCCCCACTTCGGCCTTCCCACACTAGCCTCACCACTGGCTGGACCACTGCATCCCCAGGTGCCTCTGTGGCTCATCACCACCAGGGGGCATCCCCATCCATCCTTGGATCATGTAAATGCAGAAACACTGGGAAGAATCTTGGAGGTTTTCTGCTTGGTCAGCAGTGGGGGCTTTCTCAGGAGAGATGCCAGAAATCCCAGGCACCACACACTCCATCATCCCCTAGAAGAGACAATGTCCCCCAAAGTGCAAACGCACCTTCCTAGGAAATCAACTATCAAACTGTAGAGCATTTAAAGAAAGAGATGTCAATGCTGCATACATTTGCCTGTTACTTTAAACCTGGCTAGATACTGAAAAGTCGTGATACACTCCTAAGTCACCATCCACACAAAGTGGGCAGCCGATGCTGGGAAGAGGGGGTCACAGCATTCCTGGCCCTAGAAAGGAGGGTCTGCCGAGGGACCAGGCCTGGCCTCATCGGCTGGACCACACCCCTAAAGAAAGCAGCATCAGATGAGGTGGGGCCTCTGTGGAAATGAACTTGAGAGGCCCTCGGGCTGCGCCGAAGAGGCTTGGCCTCAGATTCTGGGCATGCTGTGTGCCTCAGCTAACTGCTGGTGAAAGAGAGACAGGCGTTAGTCAGCACGCATCCTTGAACAAAAAATAGTGTTCGACACACTGCCAAGAAAAGGCAGCCCAGGGCTGTCTCAATGTCCAAGGCTTGGGCCCAAGGACATAAACTGTGAAGACCAAAATGTCACACTGGAGGCTACAAACCAAAAAGCTGAGATGCTGAGAGGAAGCCTGGATCCATAGACCTCAGTGAACACCTTAGCTGAGGGCCCCATGCTTAACCCTTGACAGTCCTCAGCTAGGAATCCATTGGGTCTTGATGTCACCAAACATGTCACTGACAGAGAGGACAACCGAGGCCCCAGAGATCAGAGAGAGGTCCACTCTCATCCTCTCAACCTATGTCACCACATCTACTCTCTGTCCTAGAGACTCTGTCAGGGACCAATCAGGAAGATAACCCAAAGAGGCCTCAAAGAAAACTGCCTGTGTAACTGGAGCCCTGTGAGATCTGGTGGGCTGGCAATGAGCAAAGGGTCTGTCTACCCATGAAGAGAGTGCGTACACGGACTGGCTAAGCATTCCCACCCACAGGGATGGTCAGGCAAGGCAAAGTCACCTCTTGGTGGGGGACATCAACCCTCCAGCTGCTTACCCACAGAACATTAGCAAGGAAGATTTCGGCCTCCCAGAAGTATGGTGTAGATTACAGGAGAATCAGAGCAGAAGAAAAACCCGGGGGCAACCTCCCCCCTCTCAATGGTAGGCAGTAAGGCTACACAAACTAGAAGCAAGAACTGTGGGCTCAGGTCTGCCTTTGCAGCTGAGAGCCTCCCCAGGGAAATCTCCCCAGGGTGAGGATGAGCTCAAAGGAGCTGGAAAGAATCCTAAAGAGGGGCTAAAGGGAGTGTCATCAGACACAGTCAGCCTTTAGGCCAGACCATACACGCCAGCAGCCGAGGCTGTGCCCAGAGACTATACGGGGGTTGTACTGTCATTTATACGATCCTGTGCTCTCCAGAGTCTAGAAAACATAGCCATAGAACAGCGTCACAAACACAGGAACCCTAGCTCTGGGCTGAGAATCATACAATTTCCACAAGACCAGCCACCAGGCCTCACAGCCTTGCTGACCAAGAAGGGAAAAACTATAAAGTCCCAAAGAAGCCCAGCCTTGGGTTCCTTGCTTCTAGTCCATGGTTGCCTGCTGCTCCTGGTGACAAATATGGAGCCATATTCTCTGGCATGGCCTCCTCAGCAGCATGGCCTGGTCGTCCTGTCCTCCTACCCTTTCTTTCTCAGACTCCTGAATAGGGAAGAAGCCTGCTGCAAAAGGCAGAGAGAGGCAGGCGAGCAGGAGAGCAGGGGAATTCATATGCTACACCCAGCCCCCTAGCATCAAGGAGTCAGAGGCCAGCAGTGTGCAGAGAAGCCCACTTTGTACTCTCTCTACTGCGTGCCCCAAACCTTCCCCAGTCCTCACACCCAGAACAAGGCTCCATTTTCTCTCTGTTGTGACCATCAAAGCAAAAGTAGCAAAATTAAAAACAAAACAAACAAACAAAAAACCCTCAAGTTTGTTCTTGAAAAAAGTGTTACGGTTCCAAGGAGAGCAGAATGGAGCAGTGGGGTTTCCAGGGCAGAAGCTGGGGAACAATACGTTAGCCATTTAGGAATGCCCACCTTCCCCTCTCCAAAAATGGAGCATAGTATATGAAAAAAAAAGAGAAAAAGATTTTTGGCTTCTTGGCCGCTGCAGGCCACCATCCTCCCAAGTGAGGTGGGCAGGTGGGTGAGGGTGTGCACATGTAAACGGAGGCCCAGCGTCTGGGAGTTTCAGACACACAAGGTAGCAGCAATAGTTAACAACCAATAAATAAAAGGTATCGATTATATATGAGTATAAAAAAACCGCTCAGTTTCCCCACAAAATGCACAATACTGATATCACAGGAGCCACTTTCACTAACATCCTTGTCTGCCAGTGGCTTCACTGCCCCTGGCCACCACTGCAGGGGACCAGGCAGAGACTCAGGTCTCTGAGACTCAGAAGCCTTCTCCCAGTGGTCAGTATCTTTTAGAACAGAAGGTAGTTTGTTTTCTTTTACAATGTCCGTTTGAAATAAAAAAAAGAAAGCACACAGGCCGGACAGCAGGAAGAACGGGGCGGCTGCTGAGGGAGACAGCCAGGCGCTCAGTTTTGCAGAGGGCTGGAGCCTTTCCGTTTCAGTTTGTCGCTGTTTTGGACAAGCGGAGGTTGTTGACGATTGGAACCAGTGGCTTCAGGCGGCAGGTGGATGCAGGGCAGGGGGAAAGGGAACCAGGGCCTGGCTCGAGGGCGGGGCTTTGTGGAGCTGAGGAAGCCTGGGTGGGCACAGGGGCGGAGTCAGGCTGCGGTGGCCTCATGGCACAGGAAGAGGCTAGTGGTTCTCACACATCTGCAAGACAGAGGAGACAGGGTGTGTTAAGAGCTATGGTGACTGAGGGTCCCTTAGGGCCCAGCTTCCCGACTTCAAGCTGCAAGCTCATTTGGGTTTGGAAAAGCGAATATGATAGTAACGAGAGACTATAATGGTCTATCAGTGGAAGATCTCTGAATGTGCCACAACCAAAAATTTACTCAAAAATCAGTGATGACATGAGTCTGAGGTGCTTTAGTGACTCTCATCCATGTGGTATCTCCTGACCTGACAACCACCTTGACTTAGAGCACAAGACCCAAGCCCTTCCCATGATGTCACACCACACGCCAACGCTGCCTGAAAAGGCTTCAGGTTTGAGACACGTATGTTATGAATGATAGTGGTTTTGTTTCTGTTACTGCATCTATACGTTTTCTGTGTGTTTCTGTTACTGCATCTATACATTTTCTGTGTGTTTCTGTTACTGCATCTATACGTTTTCTGTGTTTCTCTTACTGCATCTATACGTTTTCTGTGTGTTTCTCTTACTGCATCTATACGTTTTCTGTGTGTTTCTCTTACTGCATCTATACGTTTTCTGTGTGTTTCTCTTACTGCATCTATACGTTTTTCTGCTCTTACAGAAACATCACAGTTTAATTACAGAAAAAAATAAAAATAAAATCATATGCATAACAAAAACTACTTTTAAAATAAAATCTTTACAATTTATTGGCTGTAAATGTTTGATTTAATGTTTATTTCATATACTTACAAACCAAGAGTTGTGTCAGTTTCTCAGTGAAGAGATGGGTCAGAAGCCAAGAAAGTGTGAGAAACTAAAGGGCGCTAGAGGGCGCTAGAGGGCGCTAGAGGGCGCTAGAGGGCGCGTCGGCATTCTGGGCTGGAAATCCTGAAAAGTGTATGGCATTGACTCACTACAAGATTCTTCGTATCTAACCCTGGGAAATAAATAGGATGCTCACCATGGCATACTCCTTAATAGTGAAGGACCGACCTGAGTGTCCAATATCAGGGAACTGGGCGGATAAAATATTTACAGCCATTAAAACCACTGATGGGACAAGTCACAAAGGACCCGATCAGAAGCAGGATGTGGATGCAGCACCTCTTCAGCCGTTACACATTTGAAGGAGAACACGAGGGTCAACAGGAGCATGGGGAAATCGGAGTCCTTACACCTCGACAGTGGGGACGTAAAATGGTGGGGAACAGAGTCTGAGGCCTATCTGCCTGTATCAGTGACATACCCACCAGTGTGTTTTAAAATGGCTTTGATTTATGGCTCCGAATATTTTATAAGGCTACTTATGAAACTTGATGGAACTGGTTCTTCGAAGAATCTGGGGTAATCTAACCCCACGTTCCCGGGCCTCGCTGTCTCACATTTTTGGTTATAGAATAGATTATTTCTTTTCTCCCTTAAGCTGAGGGCTGTGTTTTGTTTGTTTGTTTGTTTGTTTGTTGTTTGTGTCAACTGCAAAAAGATACATACACAGGGCAGAGGATGCGGCTTGGCAGAAGAGTACCTAAGACTCTTGTCTCAAACAAATAAATAAACATTCTGGAATTAAATTATGACCCAGGCTATGACAGGATAGACCTGGGAAACATACTAAAAAGAATCCAGTCTCAAAAGACCACTTCAAAATAGTTAAATCCACAGACAGAGAGCAGAATGGCTGGCAGGGAGAAGCTGGGTGGAGCCTGACTTCAGAGACAATCTGTTAGAATCAGGAAGAGGTGGCAGGCACATAACACTGCGAACACACTAAATGACAGTGAAGTGTTCAGTGTGTCTGTGCGAGTGTGTGCGTGCACGAGCGCATGTGTGTGTGTGTGTGTGCGTGCCTATGCGTGTGTGTGAACACGTGTGTGTACATTTGTGTGCATGTGTGTACGTGTGTGTGCGTGTGTACACACCTGTACATGCACACTCTGAGGATTAAAACCAGAGCCTCTTGCATCCTGGTAAGTATTCCCATACCAGTACATCACCACCTCTGTATTTTTTATGTTAAGACCAAATTTGTTATTCAATTGTCCAGGCAGGTCTTGAACTCGAGATTCCTGCCTCATCTAGGATGACAGGGATGATGGTGGTGATGGGGATGATGGGGATGACGGGGATGATGGGGATGACGAGGATGATGGTGGTGATGGGGATGATAGGGATGATGGGGATGATGGTGGTGATGGGGATGATAGGGATGATGGGGATGACGGGGATGACGGGGATGACGGGGACGGTAGGGATGGCAGGGATGACGGGGATGATGGTGTTGATGGAGATGATGGTGGTGATGGGGATGATGAGGATGATGGGGATGATGGGGATGATGGGGATGATGGGGATGATGGTGGTGATGGGGATGGTAGGGATGACGGGGATGATGGTGTTGATGGGGATGACGGGGATGATGGGGATGATGGGGATGACGGGGATGATGGTGTTGATGGAGATGATGGTGGTGATGGGGATGATGAGGATAATGGGGATGATGGTGGTGATGGGGATGATGGGGATAATGGGGATGATGGTGTTGATGGGGATGACGGGGATGATGGGGATGACGGGGATGATGGGGATGACGGGGATGATGGTGTTGATGGAGATGATGGTGGTGATGGGGATGACAGGGATGATGGTGGTGATGGGGATGATGTGGAAGATGAGACGGCAGGGGCACAACAAGGAGACAACAGGCCTACACCACCAGGCCTGGTTCCTTCTGTACTGTTTCCCTCCCAGACTCTCTTATAAAAAGCACAGAACCTTCCCTGGAACCAATGAGCCTTTCAGCGATGCAAATGTGGAATAAGGGGTGTCCTGGAGACTCCTGATGAAACATAAGGGAGGACGCTGCAGAACCCTGCTCTAGCGCAGCGGGCCTCCTGACCTGTGAGGGTCAGACAGTGGTACGCTTTCTCGTAGGTATGCGAACCAGAGAAAGGAGGCATTTAGGTGTTGCTAGAAGGAAGTAGGAAGTCCCCACAGAGACGGCACTGACTTAGGCTAGTTTCATGTCAACTTGACACAAGCTAGAGTGGTCAGAAAGGAGGGGGCAGCAGCACCTGAGAAATGCCTCTGTAAGATCAGGCTGAAGCAAGCCTGTGGAGCGCTTCTGTAACTAGTAATTCATAGTATCATGGTGGCTCGTACCACCCCTGGGCTGGTGGCCCTGGGTTCCATAAGAAAGCAGGCTGAGCAAGCCATGAGGAGCAAGCCAGTAAGCAGCACCCCTCCATGGCCTCTGCATCAGCTCCTGCCTCCAGGTGCCTGCCCTGCTTGAGTTCCTGTTCTGACTTCTTTCAATGAACAGTGGAAGTGTAAGGCAAGTAAACCCTTTCCTCCCCAGGTTGGTCATGGTGTTTTGTTGCAGGAATAGTAACCCTTAAGACAGTGGGAAATCAGGCAGGACACAGTGGTCAGGAGTAAAGGGAGGAAGTGGATGGGGCAGGGCTGATGTAGTTTTAGCTCCCCTTCCTGTCAGCCTCTGTGATCTGCAAACCTTTCTGATGTGCAGTTACTCTTGCTACACCCCCAATACTATTCATCTTTAAGCTTGTTGTTGCTTTGAAATATGATCTTATACTGTTGCCAAGGCTGGACTGAAACTCTCATGTAGCCCAGGCTAGCCTGAAACTTCTAAGTAGCCTAGGTTGGCCTTAAATTGGAAGGAGGCTAATCCTCATCCCTCAGCCTCTTGAATGCTGAGTTTGCAGGTGTGAGACTACACACCCACCAGGAAGCTCTGACTGAAATGTGATTCCTGAAAGACGATGGACACAGCGTTGCATCTGCTGCTAGAAAGCTGTAAATCTAGAGCCCATCAATACATTTAAATCTATTTCATAATGATGGATTTTTAAAAAGTCATCCGTTACCTTTGAAGGATGTCAGGAAAACAGTTAATTCAGGCTTGAGAGACGGCTCATTTGGCAAAGTTCCTGTCAAGCCAGCGTGGGGATCCATCTGGGCCTGATACCCAGCACCCACGTGAGAGAGCGTGGCAGCACGTGGACACTGAGCAACTGCAGACAAGCAGATGCCCAGGGCTTGCTAGCCAGCCAGCCTAGCCTAACTGATGAGGTCCAGGCTCAGTGAGGAGTGTGGATCTCAGAGGGAGACACCGGATGCCAGCCTATGGCCACACATAAACATGAGGGCATGTACACAAACCAACTCATTTTGGAAAGTGATAGAGAGAAACAAACAAATGTAGCTGCTAAAATCTGGTTATCAAGTCAGCAAATAGTAGTCAGACTCAAGTCCCCAGCAGTGTGGGGCTCATCCTCTCGGATCAGGGAAGGCAGCAGGGAACGCACAGCAGGCTGTCCTCTGCCCTCCGTGCTCATGGCACGAGCAGACACACAGTAAACAAATAAGTGTAATTTAAAAAAAAAAAATGAGCCGGGCAGTGGTGGATCACACCTTTAATCCCAGCACTCAGGAGGCAGAGGCAGGCAGATCTCTGAGTTCAAGGCCAGCCTGGTCTACATGAGTACCAGGACAGCCAGAGCTACACAGAGAAACCCTGTCTTTAAAAACCAAAAAATTAAATAAATAGAAGTAAATAATAATTCTGGCCACTGTGACTATGTCTAGGTCAGATGGGCAAGTTTAGGAAGTAAACTTTTAATTTGTCACATTTATTTTTAATGAAGTTCTCTTTGTAAGCATCAGTTTCAATGTCTTGTCGATATGAAAGTGTTTCTGTGCTGAGTAACATTGATAGAGGGGCTGGAGAGATGGCTCAGGGGCTCAGAGTGCTGGCTGCTCTTCTGGACGACCCAGTTTCAGTTCCAGGTACTCGCACCAGTGGCTCACACTGGCCCCTAGCCCTAGCTCCGGGAGATCTGATGCCCACTTCTGGTCCCTGAAGGTACATATAGCAACACACACATACATACACACACGCGCGCGTGCACACACTCACACACATTTTAAGTAATGTTAATGGAAACTTCAAAGTGGAGATTTGAACTGGAGAAGAACAGAAGAACATCCTGTCCCTCAGCCCTCTGGCCCCTACTGCCTAGTCTTTGATCTGTCTTCAACCCAGAAAAACTTATTTTCAAGCTAACCAGAGGCTGGATTTGGGCTTATGAAAATGTTAAAACACCACAGAGTTGTGCCTGACTTGAAGATCCTCAGGAACTCTGAAGACAAGGGAATACGCTGCCTGCCCTGTGGGTGGGTGGTCACCCCCAGCCTGTCCTGTGGGTGGGTGGTCACCCCCAGCCTGTCCTGTGGGTGTGTGGTGACACAGGGAATACGCTGCCTGTCCTGTGGGTGGGCGGTGACACAGGGAATACGCTGCCTGTCCTGTGGGTAGGTGGTCACTCCCAGCCTGTCCTGTGGGTGGGTGGTGACACAGGGAATACACTGCCTGTCCTGTGGGTGGGTGGTCACCCACAGCCTGTCCTGTGGATGGGTGGTGACACAGGGAATACGCTGCCTGTCCTATGGGTGGGTGGTGACACAGGGAATACGCTGCCTGACCTGTGGGTGGGTGGTCACCCCCAGCCCTGCCTCAGAATCCCTCAAACTCACCACAGCTCTGGGCCTGGACTATACCAGCCCATCGTAGAGGGACAGCGCCTGCACGATGGAAGGGTCGGCCTTGGAGCCCTCCTGGAACTCCTGAAGAGTCAGCTTGCCGTCAGCGTTCTGTGAACAAGAGAGGTAGGTGGCTGAAGGTGGCCATCGCCTTCTGGGACAGTCTGCCCACGGCTGGTCTCAACAGAACTTCCTGAGTCTTCAGATGAGTCAAGCAGACAGCATCAGATACCTGACACGTCTCTCAGTCCCCATCTGGGGACCAGGGAGAGACACAGTGACAGGTCTGAGGAAGGAATAGCATGCGTGTCAACTTAGAGACACCTGTGATTGCAGGCTTTCCATCGCCAAATGGTACCGGCTCATTTCCTGCTTGTAGCTGGGCTCAGTGCCACAGGCCTATGTTCTCAGCTACATAGAAGGCTGAAGCAAGAGAATCATGACTTCAAAGCCTTGGGATACATGGTGAGTTCAAGGCCAAAGTGGACAGTTTACAGAGCCTGGGACATACAGGAAGAGTTGGTGTGGAGGGTGGGGGTTGGAGGCGTAGCTCAGTGGCAGAACGCTTGTTGAGAGCTTATCTCAATTCCTAGGTTTACAAAAGAATCCAATACCAGGGGCAGAGGTTTGCCAAACAAATGTGAAGACCTGAGTTTGAGTCCCAGCAACCATGTCAAAATGCCAGGAGCAGTGGCACAGAACTGTATCCTCAGGGGATAAACCTTGGGGCTCACTGGCTGGGCAGCCTAGCCAAATCAGTGAGTCCCAAGTCCCAGTGAGAGACCCCAGTGGGTGAGCTAAGGGTACCCAAGGCTGACTCCTGGCATACTCATACATGTGCATGAGTGTGTAAGCATGCACACATGCACACCAGGTCACATACAGTGGCCAGTCCTTAGGCTTCATGTTCCACGTGTTTCCCTGGGGTCTCTTTTGAAAGCCAGGTCACATTAAGTCCCAGGAATCCTAAGAGGGAGCCTAATTAGAACTTGGGCCTCAGATGGAGAGATGGCTCAGTGGTTAAGAGCACTGGCTGCTCTTCCAGAGGTCCTGAGTTCAATTCCCAGCAACCACATGCTGGCTCACAACCATCTGTAATGGGATCTGATGCCTTCTTCTAGTGGGTCTGCAAACAGTGACAGTGTACTCACATTCATAAAATAAAAATAAATCTTAAAAAAAAAAATAACTTGGGTCTCAGGCACCATTCATACGTGTCCAGCACCAGGGAAGGGAACACAGGTAGCCCCACCCTGGCAAGGCCAGTCTTGTGATGGCTAAGAGCCTATATGTGTGACACTTCCTGATCCCCTAAGACCTCAAGTCTCCGGGGCACTCTACAAAGGAGGAAGGAGCTGCATCTATCCCCTGTGGTCTGACAAGGGAACTGGCTTAGAGTCACTACTGAGGGACCTCATAACCACACCCCTGTAAATCCAAGGCCTATGACTTTTTCAAAACCAGAACCACAGGTTGATGGCCTTAGTAAAATCAGTCTGGGTCCTGCTACAAGAGGGCTGCTGCTACCTTCTGCACTCTCTGAAAGTTTCTGAGGACAGCAGGAGCCCAGTGTGCTCCTCCCACGTGTTACCCTCCTTTCCTAACTGAGAGCTGGAGCTTGGGGCAGCCTGGTACCACGCAGCAGTGGTCGGAAGCCCGGTGAGCTGTATTCTCATGGAGACTGGAGACGCTGTTCTTTTACCCCATGGCTTCAAATTTCCATGTAAATCAAAGTGGTTGTAGTTTGGTTGGGGTACAGCTCAAGCAGGGCACGGGTTTGTATGTGCACAAGGCCAGGGCCTTGTACGGTCATACCCTTGTCATACCAGGGTATGACCCTCGACAACACCAGAAAAACAGGGGAAGGCCCTCACAGAGTCAAAGGAACCACAGAGTTCTGCAGAAAAGAGAAAGGGGCTCTGGGGAGGCGGCCTGGTCTGTAGAGTGCATGAAGAGTTGATGAGTTTGACTCCCTGCATCCACTCAAGAGCCAGGCATGGTGGCACGTGCCTGAATGCCAGCCAGGGCTGAGACGGGAAGATCGCCGAGGTTCACTGGACAGCCAGTCTCGCTGAAGCACTGAGCAACAGGTTCAGTGAGAGACTGTCCAAAAGGAGCAATAGAAGATGCTTGCTGTCATTCTCTGGCCTACAGACAGACAGACAGACAGACAGACAGACAGACATGCACATGCACACACCCACACCCACGCATACACAGGAGTACACATGTGCATATGACAGAGACACATACACACAAGAGAAAGAGGTTTCTCAAGCCAGGGTCTGTGGCTAAAACGCAGCAGATCTGTGAACACAGATGAGGGGGTCAGACAGTCCCCAGAACCTCAGATGACTTCAGAACCAGTGCTGCACCCAGGATCTCGTCCCATAGCTGCTGCCTGGATCAAAGCGTCAACTTAGGCAGGTGGGTGTGCCCACCATGTTTGTGCAGTGCTGGGGATGAAACCCAAGGCTTTGCACACAGTAGGCCTCTTCCACTGAGCCACACCCCAAAACTATAACACAGATTCCCTTTAAACCACGCCTCAGAATACACACATACACACACACACACAAATAATAACCTGTTTCCTGGCCCCTGTAAGGTTCATTTTTACACACTTAGGGCCATTCTTGTGAGAAGTCAGGGTTCTGTAGAACGTCAAAACAGTCCAGGATAAGAAAAAAAGAAAAATGGAGGCCACGGGCCCTGCCTAATAACAAAAACTTCCTGGAAGCTTCCTGGGAAACTCAGCAAAAACCCTGAATGGCTACTGGCTGCGAGCCAGGTTGACTGGCCTGAGCCAGCTCCAAGGATCAGTAGCAAAGCCTGGCCAGGTCCAGGGTCTCTTATGGGCCACCTTACCTTATCCATCATGGCGAAGATCCGGTCCACTCTCTTCTCTGGTGTGTTCTCTTCTTCTGGGAGCTCCACGGTGTTCCCCTGCCAAGGGGAACAAGGCCCAAGCACAAGGCCCGTGGCTAAGCTAAGCCCTTGCCCAGTCACCAGGCCACTAGACCAGCACTTTGACCTTTGAACTCATAACTAAACCCTTGCCTCAATACCCTAGGCTGGCAATGAGGATTATCCCCCCATCTCAAGTCCTACAATGTCTCAAAGGGATATCTCAGGCATCTGGCTCTGCTCCCTACCTAGTCCCTGCCTGACCAGCCGGTGGGGATGCCCATGGCTACTCAACAGCAGTGTTTGGTTGTCCTGGATTGTCCTGAGACAGGGGAGTGACTCTGGTTTCCCCTGGGCCCTGAAGGTCATCAGTGGCCTTCCCACTACCCCTTCCCTCCCGGGACTCACCCTTGCATGGCCTCCCGGCCACCCCCCTGAGACTCACCACCATCTGGTAAATGGCATCCACTATGTCCAGCATCTCGTTTCTGGTGATGTAGCCATCGTTATCCAAGTCATAAAGCTTGAAGGCCCCTGTGATCAAGCAGCCAGGTGGAGGTCACCCTGGCCCAGGACAATAGCAGTGCCTTCCCTCCCCCTCCCTGTGACTCAATACAAAGCCTGAGGTCAGACCTTCCCACCAAACATCAGGCCAATATATACTGATAGGAGGGCACACTCATACACCAGTGTGACCAGAGTCAAAGATGAACAAGCTTTGGCATGATGGTGCACGCCTTTAATCCTAGCACTCAGGAGGCAGAAGCAGGCAGATCTGTAGCCGGCCAGCCTGGTCTACAGAACGAGTTCTAGGATAGCCAGGGCTACACAGAGAAACCCTGTCTTAAAAAACAAAAGATAAAATACACACAAATTTAGGAATCTTATGCAGAGGCTCATGTCTCTAATCTGAGCATAAGGAGGTGGAGTCAGGAAAATGGTGGTTCAAGAACATCCTGAGCCACATAGAACATTCTAGATAAGCCTGGGCTACATAGTGAGAACTTGGAAAAAAAAAAAACCCAAGGGTTGAGGCTGTAGCTCAATGGCAGAGCACTTGCCTAACATGGGCAAGGTCCTGAGTCCTGTCTCCAGAACGACAAAAATGATAACAATAATAATTTTTTTTAAATATGCAGGCATTGGTCTATAAGGGCTGAGGTCGTGGCTAGAATGGCCTGTGAGAGGACGGGTAGTCCCGAGGGTGGGAGTCACTGGAGGAGACAGCCAGGTCCTTAACCTGGGTCATGAGGCCACCATAGCAGTAGAACCCCCTCGATCCCAGACACCGTGGCTCTGCCTCCCCTGCCTCTCATCTTCAGGCCTCACAGAGAGCAAAAGGAGGAACTAAGGCCATGCAAGGGCGCACGTGAGCAAAGTCCTCCTGTTTCAACACAGATGCCACTGTGGACCGGGAAAACACCCACCAAGCAGGGCCTTCTGCCAAATGTCTCTCTTCTTCTAAAAAATCCCCTGTTCCTCCCATGTCAGCCAAGGACCCTCCAGGTCATGCATGTCCCTGACTAAGTAGCTCCCCCAGCCTTCCAGATGTAGCCTTTCACACGTCGTCCTGGCCTGGAGCCCTCGTCCGCCACTGCAACTCCTCTCTTGGCTCACCAACTCTCAGCCAGCACCTCCTCCTCCCCGCTTTGCCCACAGCATCAGGGAATTTAGGAACCCCATCACTGCGACAGATTGACATCTTAGCCCTGGGTAGACCCTCAATTCCTACCCGATGCCACAGGTGGCACCTTCACCTAATATTTGTTGATTGAATACGTGCATGAGAGACATCAATATGGCTGAAGACCTGAGTCCAGCAGGGATCTGGATCCTGTGAGCCACCACCCACAGGATCTGCTGTCTCGGTACTGTATCTACCTGAATGTCACTCTTGTTCCCACACACCCCCCAGACCCTGCAGCCTGTCCCACCGATGTGGCTGTGAACTCTGCCTCACAAAATCCAAATTCCCCCCTCTGGGACCTTTCTCTGTCCCTGAAGGAAGGGCAGGGTGTCCTCTTGCTCTGGCCCTCCACAGATGGCCTGGCCTGCTTCCTTGGCCACATTGGGCCCACCTGCCCAGGGCCCATTGCCCAGGCCTCCAGGACTGCCCTGACTTCCCAGAGCAGGACACCATCTGTGTCACCAGGGCAGGTGTCTAACGCCTCCTCGTGGCAAGGGCTGGGGCTGCATCCTTCCAGCCTGGTGGGGTGTGGGAGGGGGGACTTACACCGCAGCTTCTCATCCAGGGTCCCCCTTGAGGTCACCGATAGTGCCTGGATGAACTCAGAGAACTCAATCCTGCCATCCTGAGGGAGACAAAGGGGACGGCTTTGGTCAGCACAGACCTCGTGATGGGCAGTAGAAGACTGATGAACAAAGGGCGGGAGGGAAGGAGTGAGGGGCAAGAGGGGAGGGAAGGAGGCAAAGCTGGCAGAGGGATAGTATGCAGCAGAGACTGAGGTGCTGATACCTGCTGTACTAGTAAGTACTGAAAACCTGTGCTCAGTGGTACTCAGTGAAAGAACCAGGCACAAAACTCTAAGCCTCAATTTCTTCATCTGTGAAATGGGGGTATTGAAAGAACCCACACCACAGGAAATGGTGGCCATGACTGTAATTCCAGCGCTTGGAAGGCAGAGGCGGTAAGACAGGTTCAAGGCCAGCATCAGCTACACAGAGAATCCAAGGCCAGCCCAGGTGGCCTGGCTAGTGTTTGTTTATTTGTTTGTTTGTTTGTTTGGTCTACTTGATACAATGCAGAGTCATCTGCAAAGAGGGAACCTCACTCAACTGAGAAAATGCTCCCACCAGTGGGCATTTTCTTAATTAATGCTTGGTGTGGGTGGACCGCCCCTGGGCAGGTGGTCCGGAGCTGTGCTAGAAAGCAGGCTGAGCAGACTGGTAAGCTACACTCCTCCACAGCCTCTGCGTCTCCTGCCTCCGGACTCCTGCCTTGCTTACAGCCAGTGACCGAGACACGGAAGCCAACCCAAACCTTCCTCCCAGGCTGCTTCTCATCACCATGTTTACACAGCAACAAAACCAACCAAGACCCTGGGCTAAATAAGATCTCCTTCTCAAAAAACAAAACAGAAACGCCAACCCACAGATGGCTGTCCGGCTGTTAATCCCAACCCCACACCTAGCGTTTGTCACACTGTGAACACCAGTTACAGCCGCTGATCTTATTCTTAGAGGCTTCTGTACTTCACAGATATGTATGTGTGCGCGCGCATTATGTCTTTATACATGTATGCAGCAATCTGTGTATTTGCACGTGCAAGCCCGTGTATTTATGCACATGAACATGGGGCACTGAGTGTGTCAGGCATACAGGTGAGCACGTGGGTGGGTGGGTGTGCAGACGTAAGCACTTGTCAGTCTTGATCTGTGCTGGTGTGTGCCGGTGTCACACCTCGGCGTGTCATCGTGCCCACATGCATGCGAGTGCCCAGTCCTGAGCGTGGAGCTGTGCGGTGAACTGGGATGCAGTCACGGGACGGGCTGAGACCGGGACAGACACAGCTCACCTTGTTCTCGTCGAAGACATTGAAAACAAACGTGGCGAACTTGGTGGGGTCTCCAAATGGGAAGAACTGCTTGTAGATCTTCTGGAAGCCAGCGGCGTCCAGCTGCCCGCTGGGGCAGTCCTTAATGAAGCCCTTGTACCTGCAGATGGCAGAGCAGGCGGCACAGAACATCACCCACCAGGAGCCTCTGCCATTGGGACCCAGGAAAGCCATGAACCCTTCCCTGGTCCAAGACACAGACTCCATGACATTGGTAACAGCGTCCCATGGTCTGAGGAACATGGACTCAGATGTCACAGGCATGGGCTCATGCCTCTGCCACTCGCTGGCTGTGTGACCCTGGGCAAATCACCCCACTCCTCTGAACCTCACATGGACACAAGAAATAAGAGGCAGCACAGGGATTTGCCTAGACATGGCACATAGAACTCCTGGCCTCTCTGCCTGTCTCTCCTCACAGAACAGCTAAAATGACTCCCACCAATGATCCCAGGAAGCCTCCTCACTCCTGGCTGCATAGCACCCTGACACGGAATGGCAACTGTCACCCCGACCCCATCCCTGCTCAGAACAAACACCCACTGGAACCACACATGGGGCTCAGAAGACCCTTTGTACTTACTCCACTTGGACGTGTCCACCCTTGCCCCAGTACCCAGGATGAGACTCTCCCATGACCGAGGCCACTGAGAGGCCACTGAGAGGCCAAGGCCCAGTCTAACTTGCCAGCTGTGCAAACCTAAGCAAACACCTTCACCTCTCAGAACGTTCCTGTATGAACCACGATGGTCACTATGCCAACCTAGCTAGACTTGGGTGGCATGATGGGGGACCTGATTTTAAAATTCACCACAATACACTCTCCAATATTGAGCAATGCTACAAAGCCATGTAAAAGAGTCCCTAGTGTGACCGTCAGCACACTGAAATTTACGTGTGGCTTTAAGTCAATGCCTGTGTAGCTGAGGCCTCCCCTGTCCCTCAGGTGGGGCATGCTCTCTTCTGAGGATCATTCCCCCCACAATGGAGCCAGAGCAACTGGCCTCAACCAGCAGCAGCATCTAGTCCAGGGACTCTGTCATCTTTATTGTCTTATGGGCAAGCTACTGAGAAAGTCCATTTCCAAGACAGGGAAACTGAGGATGCAAGAGAAGTTACTTATAAGGCCATTCAGCCCACCCTGGTGCTGTGATGGGGAGGGAAGGTGAATTGAGGCTGATACTCAGAAATCTGGGTCACTGACTTGCCTATGGTTCCCTCACTACCCACCGGAAGGTTCCATTTGAATACCATCCTCAAAGTAGAGGATTCTGGGAGTCTGGAGCTAGAAGCCTCTTGTGACACTGTAACTCCTACACCCACAGAGCTAGTCACAGTGCCATGCAAGGTAGGACAATGATCCCATTTTACAGATGAGGCCAGCTCAGCTGTCCACAGCCACCCATAGCCTCTGCTCTCTGCATGCCTTGCCCTGTGTTGGCTATTCTCAGCCTGCCAGCTTGTTTCCCCACATCCACCCAGCACAGAATTTCTCCAGATCCACGGAGGTCCCTTCATACTGTTCTGGAAAGTCTCAAAGGGCCTACTTGCCCTGGCAACCCCAGGAGGCCTGTGGACCCTGTTACAGGCCACACACCAGAATGAAGCAGAGTCGGTCAGGCTGGGAGAGGCCAGACACCGGGTCTGAGCATCTTCCCTTGAGGCTATCTCCAGCTTCATGCAGAGTTTTAGGTTAGCTCCTGACTGCCAGACTCAAAGCCAGAACTCCAGAATCCATAGGAGACACCCCTGCCTACAGAATCCATAGGAGACGCCCCTGCCTACAGAATCTATAGGAGACGCCCCTGCCTACAGAATCCATAGGAGACGCCCCTGCCTACAGAATCCATAGGAGATGCCTCTGCCTACAGACTCCATAGGAGATGCTCTGCCTACAGACTCCATAGGAGATGCCCCTGCCTACAGAATCCATAGGAGACGCCCCTGCCTACAGACTCCATAGGAGACGCCCCTGCCTAC
>NW_021620941.1:3000348-3110643 GCF_004785775.1 Grammomys surdaster
AGGAGACGCCCCTGCCTACAGACTCCATAGGAGACGCCCCTGCCTACGGACTCCATAGGAGACGCCCCTGCCTACAGACTCCATAGGAGACGCCCCTGCCTACAGAATCCATAGGAGATGCCCCTGCCTACCCTCTGACCTCCCCCCGCACCCCTCCATCCTTTCAGCTTCTCTACAACGCTGCCTGCTACTTGGAAACCCATGAAAATTATTTAAAAAGCAGCAGCAACAACAACAAATGCCTACTATGGTGGTGCATGCCTTTAAACCCAGGAGGCAGAGCCAAGCAGATCTCTGAGAGTTTGAGGCTAGCCTATATACAGTGAGTTCCAGAGCAGTCAGGAGTACATGGTGAGAGCCTGTCTCAAGATGAATAAAGATGGTGCAAAGGGAGAAGAGACTCCTGACCCTAATCTCCTCAGCCCAGCCCAGAGAGCCCTGCAGGAGGCCCAGAGGAACAGGCTCCCGGGTGGGAGAGGCCCCCCACACTGCACCAGCAGGAGTCATTGGCACTGACATCAGCTGTAGGGCCCGTGGCAGAGTGCCAGTTTCTATTGAGAATCTCGTTACCCCTACCGAGGCTGTCACTGAACCCCACCCCATCAATAGGAGGCTGGAGAAACCACCCCCCATGAAGAGATGCTGGAACCCAGGAGTACCAGCCTGCACAGAAGGCCCCATCGTGCACTTTTCCTCCACCCTTGATGTTCAGTGTCCCCTGAGTTCTGTAAGCTCTGTGGTCTTCCTCACCCTGACTATCACCTGGCATCAGCCTGTCTAGTCCAGCTAGGGTAAGAGTCCTGACCCACCCTTAGCCATGATGGACAGCCTTCATGGTAGCTCTCCAACTCACTCAGCCTTGCCTACAAACCCCGGCTGGCCTGAGCTCACGGCCTGTACATGGTGTCTAACAGACATCCAGAAGTGTCGGCCAGGAAAGATGGATGAGCCACTGGGTGGGGCTGAGAGCAGGAGTCCAGGCGTCCAGGTCTGAGCCCCATGGACCAGGATCCGTGGGCAAGGTGAGCAAGCTCTATGACAGAACCACTGAGCTCCATGCACAAGTATAGCAAGCCAACGGTGCTGTGTGTGAGGCTCTGGCGCCCAGAGAGGGAGAGATACTAGTCCAGGGTAACCCAGGCTGTTAGCAGAAGCAGAGCCCCTACCGTTCAGCCTCCCCACATCCCAGTCTCTTCTCTGGGAGGAGATCCAGGTTGCACCACCCCCATGTCAAGCGCCTGGGAAAGCGATTATACCCAAACATTATATAACCCTACTATTCGTCCTCCCTGAGTGAAGGAGGGGACCTGCCCTGACTAGAATGGCGAGGGAGAAGACCGAGGTTCTGTGGCTGGCTTCCAGTCCTCTAATCTACCCTGCAAACTGTCACCTTAAGGGACAGGGAATGCCACCTTCTGCTTTTGTGCACCACCGGCTGACTAAAGAGGGGACCCCACGGTTGGTGAGTGGCCTGCCCTATGGTCCCTCATGACCACACAGGATATGAGCCCTGACTCTTCCCCCCTCCCTCCCGTGCCATCAGGCCAGCCTCCAGCCCTCTACTCTGCTGGGGCAATGCTGCTGCCAGAGCACATGGCCACAACCTGGAGGACCAGAGGGCAGAGCCCACGGTGCCTCAGTATCCCCAACCCCATGGCTTCTGTCAGGGTGTGTTCTGGGCACTGAAGTGTAGCTCCCAGTGTTCCTAGCTTGCAGATTTGTAGGAAATCAGAGGGATTTCCTACAAATGTCTGGCTTGCTTGGACCCCAGGAAAGGCTGCCCCTGCCGAGGGCTAAATCCAAAGCTCGGCCCTGAGCTCTTCAGGTATGATTTTGCAAATTGGTCCAACCAAGCCCAGGAGGCAATGACTGTGATACCCACTTTCTCGACAAGGAAATTGAGGCTACTGGAGGTGGCTATTTTCTCTTCTTAGCTCTCTTACCCTTCTCCAAGCTGGTTGCCTCCTCTGGAAGAAGGCCCCACCTCAGCCCACCCAGCACATACAGAGTCCTGTCCCTCTTGTACCCAGGGTTGGATCTGGTGGCAGCTCCCACAGTTGTGCCTTGAGACCGTCAAATGTAACTGATGTAGTGACAGATGTTCCATGACAGAAACAGGTCCTGAATCTTCATGGACTCCTGGTTCTTGGTGAATGGTGAATGGAGTCCATTGTCTAGCAACTTTGATGGTCAGCCCTGAAGCCTAGAATCCACAGAGGAGGCAGGGACAGGCAGAGGGTGTTCCCTGAGCCCTGCTCATCTCTCCAGTGACCTGGGATGGTTAGTGGTCTTGGAAGCTCTCGGGCCAGCCTCTCGGGCCAGCACTTCCAGACTTGGCATTGGGGTGGATGAGAGTTCTCAGCACTGTAAGCTCAGGTCAGGCTGGGCAGAGGGGCAGAAGGGCAGGGGTGGCTGTGGGGCAGCCACAGTTACAGGAGCTCACTGCAAATTGGGACCTCAGGCAACTGGCACTGTCAATGTTTCAGGAAGGGAGTCTCAATGCCAAGAGGACAGATGACCTGGGGGCCTACCTCACAGGCCCACTTCATTCAGAGAAGACAGGAGTGGGTGGGGGTGGGGTTATCACCGTCACTTTCGTGACTTTGTCTCTAGGGTTGCTGTTTGGTGGACTGCATTGAACACACAGGAGCGAGAATGTCAAAACATGCCTGTCATCCCAGCACTGCAGAGTTGAAGGCAGGAGGATTAGATCAAGGCTATCCTTGTCTACATAGCGAGTTTGAAGCCAGCCTGGGCTACATGAGCAACTTCCCCCTCCCTCTCTTTCTCTCTCAGGCATCTTCCTCAATTGCTGGCTACCGGATATTTTGAGACAGGGTCCCTCACTGAACCCGGCACTAGCCAGCTGGGTAGCAAGCCCCAGGGGACCTCTGCCTCCGTACCGCCCCACCCTAGACATACACTACTGCATCCAGCATATTTTTTTAAAGATGTATTTATTCTTGTTTTATGCATGTGAGTGTTTTGCTTGCATGTGTGTATGTATACATGTATGTGCCTGGTGTTGAGAAAGTCAGGGGACATCAGATTCCCCACGAATTAGGAATTCAAACAGTTGTATGGCACCATGTGAGTGCGGGGAACTGAACCCAGGTCCTTTGCAAAAGCAGGGAGCGCTCTTAACCACTATGCCAGATCTCCAGCCTGTGCCAGCTTTTCACATGGATTCTGGGAAGCTGAACTCTGGTCCTTACTCTGCTGAGTGAGCAGCTCCCCAAATCTCAGCTTCAGTGTTTTTCTTAAGGAGGGGTCTGTCTGGCTTCTAATGCAAACCTGGCTTGGCCCTGTGTCTCTTGGTCCCTGGCTTGCATATGACCCGAAACAGGTGTCTCTGTCTCACTAAGTCTCAGCTTCCTCATCTCTGAGGGGAGAAGTCCGTGCAGCACCTGCCTTCAAGGCCCTGAACGAGGTGGGCAGACAAGATCCGTGATAATCAGGAACACCGGCAGGCATCCCGGACCCCCACGCACTGGGAGTAGAGGCCAGCAGAGCCACCTTCTACCCAAGCCTAGTCTGCAAAATCCAGGGGAGGAGGCTTCCAGCCACATCACACTGCTTGGGACATGGCCTGTCTGTTTTGGGGACCGGCTCTTAGGGGTAGAGTGAGAATGAGAAAACATGCTCCAGGGGTAACAACTACATTCTTAAGTCTGGGGCAGGGAACCTATCACTCTACAAATCCCTAAGGGCTGTGACTGCCACATGAGTCACTCCCAATGGGATGTGCGTGTGCAGCAGAGAGGAAAGAGATGCAAGGGGGAACGACATGACAGAGAGATCCCAGCACCACCTCTGGGTCCCCAGGAGTGGGCCTTGGGGCAGCCTAGCCAGCTAGGATATCTGGATAAACTTGTCCTTGGAAAACTGTCCCTGTCCCCTCATGCCACCATAATTAAGGCAGCATCTGCTTCCCAAAGAGCAGAATCAGGATGGTAAATAGCTAAACAGATACAGAGCAAATGCCGCTGCCACAGCTGGGAGAGGAGCAGGGAGGGGGTGCAGGGAGGGGGTGCAGGGAGGGGGCAGCAGGGAGGGGGTGCAGGGAGGGGGTGCAGGGAGGTCGCCTCAGGAGGCTGTTCCTTTTGTCATCTCTTCAAAGGCCTCCCTGCCTAGGCCCACCCCTACCTCCCCACAGCTCTCTGGAGGAGGAGGGTCTCTCCTCCCCTTTCTTTCCCTCTGGCTTCAGGGGCCCTTCACAGCAAGAAGCCAGCATGCATGAGCCACTAAGCACTGAAGCATGAAGGAGAACAAGCTACACAACTCCCCCCACCACAAACACACACTCACAAAGCTGCACACACAAACACACACTCACAAAGCTGTGTGTCCTAGGCTAGTGTCCTCCACCTTTCCGAGCCAATTTCTTTATCTGTAAGACGAGGCTACTTCTAGAATTCAGGACTCCCTGAAGGGTGCTAAGTATTAGGCCAGCACCTGTCCACAGAAGCCCTGGGGACAAGAGGGTACCCTGCTCCTCGCTGCAGCCATGTGGGATGGTCCAGCTGGCTCTGCCTAGGAGCTTACAGATTCCCCCCTCCCCAGCACACCCTACAGTACAGGTCGGGGTGGGGGGGAAGTACAACCTAAGATCCCACCACGTTCCACCTCACTCCTTTCTTGGCATACTTGGCAGTCTGGATTTGAGCAGCTGTGAAACCAACCATGCTGTTTCCATTCAGCATGCTGTCCCTGTCACCTTCCAGGCTCTGCAAACTTTAGCACCTGTGGCATTCCTTGGGCAGCCCCTGTTGTGCCTGTGACCACCCACAAGGATGAACCCAGCTCTGTGGCCACTGGGATGGATCTAAGATAGAGCCTGAGACACAGGAAGGCTGCAGATGAAGCTGGCTTCATACCTTCAGCCTTGGGCCCTTTCCGTCTGCAAAGAGCAGGCTCAGTCAGGATCACCTGGGGGTGGGGCTGGGTGATGGGGTCCCTGCTGGCTGGTACAGGCATCCCCCCCATGCCCCTGAAACCTAGGCCCTGAGTTCCAGTCTTGGTTACTCTAGCACTCTCTGTGTGGCAGGCACAGTATCACTTGGGGACCCTGAACAGCAGTGTTAGATGTCAGTACAAAACAAGGTGACACTATTGTGCTGGAGACCTGGGAACCTCTGAGACCTGGCCAACAAGCTGAGGTGTGAGGTTGAGGAACACAGATAGAGGCTCCAAAGGGGCACGAGTGGGACTTGGATGAGGGTGGGTGCTTGAGGAGCCCTGGGGAGAGGGAGGTCTGAGCCTCCGGGCAGTCCCAAGGACAAGGGCAATGAATTGACCTTAGGCAAGCTGGGAGGTATGCTCTCTAAAGGGACTTCAAGAGACCAGCCCATCTGGCTCCAGCTCCAGCTCCCCTGACATTGGCTGAGGGACGGGGTGCAGGGAGCAAAAGCACTGCTGGGAGACAGTGACCACAATGGAGGGATCCCCAAGTTTGGGGCTAGAAGGACAGGAAAAATATGTAAATGAGTCCTGGGCATTGGCAGGACAGGTGCAGGAGGTCCCTGGTCTAACCACTAATGCAGCAGGATATTAGACAAAGTCCCAAGCCATAAAAGGAGTCTAAGATTATCCAGAGATAACAAATGGCCCCATTTTGTGTGGTACCACTTCTACAACAGCCCACAACACTAGAGACGGATCAGAAAGCCACAGTCTGTGACTCAGTACTGATGTCTGCCTATTCATAGTAGGGTGCTTCCTGCAGGGGCAAAGCTAAATCAAGCAAAAGTCCTGGCAGCCCTGGGGAGGGACACAAACTGAAAGAAATCCCAGCTTCAGGTAAGCTCAGCAGGGCTGGGCCAGCAAGGGGAGCTCGTAAGTACATAGCCTGCCATCTGCAGGTGCCTGCTTCACAGAGCCCAGGGGCTGCCAATAGGAGTCAGGGAGATGTCCTCACGGAAGAGCTAGGGAGACCCCATGGGGGTAGGCTCAGGAACAAGGACAAAGGAAGCAGGCAGACCTAGAAATAGGTAGGCTTGTGCAATGTTCCTGTGGCTAAGTAGGAAATAACCAGAGATGGACCACTCCCTCCCTCGTAGGTCAGCTTCTCTCCACACCTCCATTCCCTTGCCAAAGCCTGCAGGTTCATGGTTCTGGCTGCGCCCACCTAGCAGACCTTCGGTGAGAGCCAGGACAGCCAGCAGAGTCACAGCCCTGCCCTGTCTGAAGCACGGAATCTGAAGTACAGGTTTAGGAGGAGCGCTGGAGGATCCGGGCTCTGCTCTCCTCAAACAAACGTCTCAAGCTCATCTCCTCACTCCCCTCCTGGTGTTCGCCTTATAGTGAGAGCCTCCCTGTCTGCTTCATAGTGCACTGTGGCACACACCACCTGTTCTCCCCCAAGGCCCAGAGCAGGCATCACTAGTTCATCACAGATATCACTGATCCCTCACTGCTATATTTTCTATTTGCTCTGTGACATACTTCTTCAGAATCTTTCTCTCTCCCTCCCCCTCTTTCTTTCTTTCTTTCTTTCTTTCTTTCTTTCTTTCTTTCTTTCTTTCTTTCATTCAAGACAAGGTTTCTTCGTAGCCCTGGCTGTCCTGGAAGTCACTCTGTAGACCAGGCTGGTACCAGCCTGCCTCTGCCTTCCTGAGTGCTGGGATTAAAGATGTGAATCACCACTGGCCAGATTCATTTAGTATTTTCTAAATGAGGCAACTGAGTACCAAAGTGGAGAAGAGACTTACTTCACAAGCCCAGAGTGCCTTAGTGATGGGGCCA
The DNA here is from genome assembly GCF_004785775.1 of Grammomys surdaster. Classification (NCBI taxonomy): domain Eukaryota; kingdom Metazoa; phylum Chordata; class Mammalia; order Rodentia; family Muridae; genus Grammomys; species Grammomys surdaster. The sequence continues at coordinate 3,007,093 of NW_021620941.1, forward strand.
GAGTAGACCCTCAATCTCGTGACTTGTGTCTCCTCTATGTGGCGAGCAGGCTTCAGTCAGCCTGCTGGACCATTTTGATCTTGTTTTCTGTGATTTTATCTGCTTGTATGTCTGTATATCATATATGCACCTGGTACCCAGAAGAGCATGTTGGAACTGGAGTTACAGACAACTGGGAGCCAAAGTGTGGGTGCTGGAATTCTAACCCAAGTTCCCTGGAAGAGCAGCCACTGAGCCATCTCTCCAGACTCCAGCTTGAGTCTTAATGGATACCACAAAGTGGGGCTGGGTAGATGGCACAGTCAGTGAGGTACCTACCAGGTAGACATGATAACCTGAGTTTGGATCCCCAGCGCTCCTGTAAAAAGTCCAATGAGGTAGCATGTGTTTACAATCCCAGAACTGGAGATATTGAGGAAGCAGAGACAGGGACTCTCTGGAGCAATCTGGACAGCCAGCCTAGTCAAGTTGGAAAGCCCCAGGTAGCAGTGAGGGGTCTTGTCTCAAAAATCAAGTTGGCCAGGTGATGACGGTAAGTGCCTTTACTCTCAGAACTTGGGAGGAAGACGCGGGTGGATCTCTGTGAATTCTAGGCCAGCCTGGGCTACAGAGTAAGACTCTGTCTCAAAACAATCAGAGAGATGGTTGCAGAGACTTCAGTAGTTAGAAGCACTTACTGCTCTTTCAGAGGATCAGAGCTTGGTTCCCAAAACCCACATGGCAGCTCACAGATACCCATAACTCTGGTTCAAGGGGATCCAGTGCCTTCTTCAGACACCCACAGGCACTGCATGTATATGGTGCACATACAATCATGCAAACAAAACACTCAAACACAAAATAAAAATAAATCATTTTATATGGCAAAAGCAACAACAAAAATGCAAGCTCCTGAAGAATTACACTCAAGTTTGACACATGCACACGCACATTCTCACACACATGTGCGAGCGTGCACACACACACACATCAGTGAAGAAGTCACCACCCTCCCCCAGCCTGTTCAATGGACACTTCACAATCCCACACAACGAGGGATATTGATCTGTCCTACTCTGTCCCACCCACAACCACGCCCACTCAGCTGTCACGCCCACCCCAGAGGTCATGCGCACGTCAACAGTCATGCCCACCCAGCAGCCACGCCTACCCCAAAAACAGGAGCTTCCTCTACTTACCACTGCTGTACTTCCTTCTCAGTGACTGCAAGAGAAGAGAAGACCAGAGGTTAGAGGGGAGTCCCAGGACACGGGCCATTGCTGGGGCGGGGCTCCCTCCTACCGCCTTCCCCACAGCAGTCTGCCCCACAGGACTGCCAGCCTGCTCTGAGTAAGAAAATACACCCCTAGTTAACTACACTGAACGACCTCAGGCAGGTGCTCGCCTGTCCACGAGAAGACAGTATGTCCTATCTTCCCCAGCACCCACTGTCTGCTGCTGCTATGAAGGGACACCTCCAGAACACCTTGAGAAACACGGGTTCCCTGCTCAGAAGACAACTTAAGGTACATTCTTTCAGCCAGGTGTGATGACCATGAGCCTCTAATCCCAGAACTTGGGAGGCAGAGTCAGGCAGATCTCTGTGGGCTCAAAGCCAGCCTGGTGTACACCCTTTCTCAGCTCTCCCGGAACAGGAGGGCCGGAGTAGGTGCTGCTTCCAGGCCTGGAATGGGCAAAGAGACTCTTGAAGTCCAACCATCTTGGAGTCCAGATCTCCTCACCGCCCTCTCAGAGGACCATCCAGGTCTTTATACGGCAGCTGAAAGGAGCCACACGTATGGCTGACGCTCATGCCAAGGCCGGATCACCACTTTTTACTGAACCATAGGATGAATGAATTTCTGCAAAGTAGTGAATCAGTGTGAACTGAAACCGTACCAAGCTTTCCAACATATCAACAAATTCGAACATCAAATCACCTTCAAGGCCAGGGATGTTGGCGCTTGCCTTTAGTCCCAGCAGTGGGGAACAAAGGCAGGGAGGGGGGATCTCTGTGAATTTGAGGTACTGGTTTACAGAGTGAGACCCTGTCTCGAAAACAAAACAACAAAACAAACAAAAAACCTTCCAGACCACAAACTCTCTGCCTGGATGACCACAAGAGGGGTTACTGGGCTCTCTGCCTCAGTTTCTCCATGTAAAGCAGGCATAGAAACAGTATCTGCCTGGGAACTCTGTCCTAACGGACACAGAGCCCTGGCTCCCCATTGTGGTACTCAGATGAGCTCAGCAATAGTAACAGTGAGTGAGCGGTGGATGATGCTCTCTACAAGTCCTCGGCAGGTGAGAGGAGCTGGGACACTTCCTGGGGAAGTGGGAGAAATGTGGCAGACTCAAGGAGACCCCTCTACAAGAAGTTCTCCAAACAAATTCAAATGTAGCATCTGCTAACCCCCAGGTGCCATCTGTGCTGTGACTCAGCCACAGCCCGCAGCCATCCCCAGAGAGCAGGCTCCAGCCTGGCTCCAGGTGGGCATAGGAGGCACAAGAGACTTGGAAGCAGCAGGTGGGGCTTCAGACCTGAGGTCTGGGCTCAAACCCAGGGTCAGAAGCCTGGGTGGGCTGGTGGCCTTTGTGCCTCTTCACACTTCCCAGCAGTCCACGTGGACCCTGCAGAACGATTTAACCAGAGCAGTCAGCTAACAGAGTAGGACCAGGTCTCTGCAAGGCCAAAGCTGGCAGTGTAGCTACATTTCCAAGAACGGATTCTGGCAGGGGTTACAAGGTAGCAGCCGAGGTGTGGGGATGCAGAGGGAAGGAGACAGAGGAACAACACAGCTATTGTTCTATTTATTTTCTGTTGCTGTGATAAAATGCTGACCAAAAGCAAGCAATCCGGAGAGGAAAGGGTTTTATTTCATCTCACAGCTTAGGGTCCATCGAAGAGGGAAGTCAGGCCAGGAACTCTGGCAGGAACCTAGAGGCAAGGCAGAGACCACAGCAGAACGCAGCTCACTGGCTTGCTCTCCAAGGCTTTCTCTGCTTGCTTTCTTATGCCACCCAGGACCATCTGCCAGGGGTGGTGCCACCCAGGACCATCTGCCAGGGGTGGTGCTAGCCACCACTCACTAATCAAGAAAATGTCTGAACACTTGCCCACAGGCCGACCTACTGAGGTATTTCATCAGCTTTTCCCTCTTCCCAGATGACTCTAGATTATATCAAGCTGACAAAAAATAACTGGGCCCCCCATGAGAGGCTGTGCTGAGCTGCCCTAAACCTGCCACCCCTACTGTCTCTGGGTGTAGCTGATGCAGATGGCAGGAAGTAGAGACACAGGTGACCCGCCTCTGAGGACTAGACCAGAAAGAACATCTGAGCTCCAGGCCAGGTCCAAGGCTTATTTATGGGCTGGGTGTGCCTCGGGGTTGCTTCTCTTCTTTGAGCTCTAGTTTCCTGTTTACAAGGAGGCTTGCTGTCCTTTGCCTGTACAAGAATCCCATTGGTAGGTGGGACAGCCCCTCCCATCTTTCCAAGGAGGAAACTAAGGCTCACACGAGCCTACTCATATGCTGTGAGTTAGGGTACCAGAGGTCACTGTCCCAAGAGCCGGATGGTGCCTCCCTCCGGGGCCCAGAATGGAGTGCTTCTCCAACCTAGAGGAGACAATGAGCTCTCTATGTGTGGCCTTAATGAGCAGTGGCATCGTGGACCACTGATGGCAGGAGAAAGAGGCAAAGGCTTGAATGGCTGGATCATCAGTGTCCTCAGTTAAGTCTCAGGAGGCCAGAGAAGCACTCCTGGGGAACCCTGATGTCTTAGCTTCTACCTACAACCTTCCAAATCCCTCTGCTTCCAGGACCTCTGCTGTTAGCCTCCTGGCTTGCCTTACCCCAGCTCAGCCCAGAGCTTCAGGTCTACTGTTCCCTCAGCAGAACTGCTCCTGACATAGGATAGCTCCTAACACAGGATAGCCCCTGACACAGGACAGCCCCTGACACAGGACACCCCCTGACACAGGGCGTGGAATGAGCGGTAGGCGGCTAAGCTTCCTGGACGTGAATGAGATCAGAGAGAAAAAATCCTATCTAGTTTACAGCAGCAACTTCAGTTTCATCAGACATTTGAAGTCACCAAATGTCCCCTGCCTCTGAGAGTGCACGAAATCCCAACTCTTCAATTTCTAGAAACTCAGACAATCCTGGAGGGTGGCAGTCAGGAGGTCCTGCCCACCCCAAGACTTCTGCCAGCTAGGGTGCTTGGACATAGGCTAGTCAGGCCTGTCCACCACAAGTCAGACGTGTGTACAGCCTATACATTTCAGGAGCTAAGCAACGAGAAGGCACATCCCACACACCGGCAAGGGGGTCCCCGGAGTCAGCCTCTTCTGTGTTCCCCTTGAGGAGGTGCCCTGTGACCTATCTCAAGATTCACTGACTTTTTAAATTTTTTAAAGATTTCTTTTTACTTATATGGGGGGAAGATCTCAGGTGTTCAGGTCAGAAGAAGATATCAAGTCCTCTGAAAGTGGAGTTACAGGTGATTAATTGTTAGCCACCATGTGGGGGGCAGAAGTTGAATCAAGACCTCTGGAAGAGCAACCAGGGCTTTTAACTGCTGAGCCACCTGTCTGGCCCATGGCTTCCTGCTTCACTGCCACAGGCTGTTTCTGCTGGATTCTCTAGCTCTCCCCTGCTCTAAGCAATACTGTCCAAATACCTGCTAAGTGTGTACTAGCAGCTTAGTCCCCCAAACACGGCAGAAGGTAATGACTAAGATGAAGGTTTTTTAGTCGTTACCTTCTGGTGACCTGATGGGGCCGGGTGTAGTGAGAGACAGATCGGCTGGTGGGAGTTCTTACAAAGGACCCAGCTTGGTTCCCAGCACCCACAACGCAGTTCACACCTGCCTGTCTCATTCCATGAGACCTGACGCCCTCTCCTGACCTCCATGGCTCAGCTCTAATCAAGAAGCATAACTGGACTAATCCAGAACGTGGGATGATACTAGACCATCAGTCCTACAGCTTCGACCAGTCAGAGCCATGAAAGCCCAGACAAGCCGGAGGAGGATGCTGGGAAAGAGGCTAACAAGAAGAGGCAGTTAAGCATAACCCTGGGTACACAGACTGGAGTGGGGGGCCAGGGGGTCAGCAGGGAAAGTGCTGAAATGCCCCTGAGAGACTGGGGGAGTCGGGTAGTGCTGTGAAGAGATGCCGCAGGCCCCTGAGAGACTGGGGGAGTCAGTCGGGTGGTGCTGTGAAGGGATGCCACAGGCCCCTGTCAGGTTCAAAGGGTAGAGGCTGGATTGAAGACCATACCCCTGTCCTGGGAACTGTGCCCAAGAACTTGGGGGTGAAGGCTGTGATGCTGTTGAGTACAACTGAGGTGGCAGCATCATGGGGAAGCTGGATGGGGTGAGGGCAGGAATGAGTCCACAGCACCAGCCAAGCCTCCCCTGCAGTGCTACATCCACAACCTGAAGGGAAATAACCGTCCTCACCCACAGTCTGTGTGCCCTCTACCATGCATGGAGAATCAGCAGGCAGCCTGGGGTCCTACGCTCGTGGGCTCAGATCAGCACAGGTACCTGGAAGGAGTAATGTGGGAGTGCAGCTCTGCCTCAGCCTTGGTGCCACATACAAGGGGAGCTTCCCAGGATGCAGCTCCCAACTCCAGCCCATCCCCCTTCTAACCCTCCTTCTCACTAAGCCTCCAACCAACTGTGAAATTAACAGGCTCTCCCCTCTGGCTTCCCTCCATGGATCCATGCTCAGGGCTTAGCATGCAAGCTTCCTGTATAGAGCTCAGGGTTGAAGCTCAAGGCTTGGGACTGAGGCTCAGGGCTCAAGGCTCAGGATTCAGGCTCAGAGTTCCAGACTGAGGCTGGAAGCCGAGGGTGAATACCAGTGATGTCATACAGGCAGCCCCCTGATGCCCTGCCAACACCCCAAGTCAGTAAACCTGCTCACACTCCCTGAGTGCCCTCTGCCTCAGCCACCAAATGACCCATGTCCATCTTCCACAGCTGTGGAGGTATGAACAAAAATGACCTTCATAGGCTACAGGCACTGGCGCTCTAAGGTATGCCCTTGTTGGAGTGGGTGTGGCCTCATTGGAGGAAGTGTGTCACTGCAGTGGGCTTTGAGGTTTCAGATGCTCAAGCCAGGCGCGCTGCTGCTCTCTCTCTCCCTGCTGTTGGGGATCCAGATGTAGATCTTGACTCCTTCTCCAGCACCATGTCTGCCTGTGTGTCGCCCATGCTTCTGGCCATGGTGATGATGGACTAACCCTCTGAATCTGTAAGCCAGCCCCCATTACATGCTTTCCTTTAAAAGAGTTGCCATGGTCCTGGTGTATCTTCACAGCAATAAGACAGGAACCCTGCTGAGAACTACTCTCCCAGCAAGCCCCTGGCCCTTGACCCTCTGTTTCCCCAGTAACACCCCAACACACAGCCAGTCAGAGGTCTGGCCAAGTGGGTACAGGGCAGGGAGGACACGGGATCATGAGAGAAGACAGGAGGCAGCCAGGCCAACAATGCAGGCCAAGGCTTCTCACGCTTTTCCGTGCCGAGGTCCTGCCAAGCACAAGCTTGTGTCTCTGAGCCTCAGTCTGCCCATCTGTCAACAGGGACCACGGTTCCCCTCACAGGCATGTCACAGGAAAAATGAAGTTAGCAACTTGGATGTGTGGCTAGTACCAGCAGACCCAGTAGAGACACAGCCTCTCCCCAGCTGGGCACCCCATGACCTCCACAGAAGTCCTGTCCTTAGAACTAGCCCAGCTACTGGGTTGGGGCTAGAACTTCCTAATGTATGCTTTGCGTGAGCACACCTGGTTTTGACTGATGCTTTCTCCAACATATTCCTGCGGCTGGGCCTGTAAAAGCCTCACTGAGAGCAAGGCTTTCAATGACCACCAGGTATGGGGCATCCTGAGGGGTGTGGTACCTTTTGGTCAAGACCATGTTGGGGCCACATGTAGGCTAGGTTACTCTGAACCTCAGAATTCTCCTCTGTAATGTCAAATATGAACTCTCAGCAGGATCCTGAGAAGGGGTTCTTTAGAATCCTGCAGCTCAGGGGGGCTGGGACACAGAGCCACAAGGAAGAAGGGTGCTGGGCACCCATTGTCCCTCTACTGGCCCTGCTGAGGACAAGAACTGCAGAGGGAGAGAAAAACCCAGCCCCTGGCCCCTGCCAGCCTTTACCCCTCAGGCCTGCCAACGCTCCCTTATGCCCCTGCCTAAGGAAAGATGCCCACGGTACCCAGGCCTCCTCCCGCCCCCAGCAGCAGCTGAAGCTCCTTCAAGCACCTCCTCCTCGCCACACAGCTCTTGTCTGCCAAGACTGAACACAGGAGCCTGTCCCAGGAGCCCAGGATAAATGTTGAGTCTGATTTTCATTTCCCTAAAGCAAAATACCTCTCTCCTGATTGAAGCTCAGCTCAAACACGGTGGGAACAGAACACCAGAGCTGGCAGCCCCCACGGAGGGGAGGTGCCTACTGCGGCAGGAAGGACGGAAGGCAGACTGCTGGTCTTTGTGTGACCAATACAGATCCCACTTCAGTCTACAGACACAGGACGACCCTCTGCGCAACCCACCCTTGCCTACTTCATTAGCAAAGGGGTCTTGGGAGAATCACACAAGAGATAAAAAACAAGGCTTCAGCCACCTGACAGTCACTGGATCCTGATGCCTTTGGTCACCAAATAGTCCTCCCTCCAGCAGGTCTTCCTGTGCTCAAGTGCCCTCAAAGCTCTCCAGGGCCTTTCTGCTCCCCACGCCCCTACCCCCAGCCAGCCTCAGCACCCATGCTCCATCTCTCTCTCAACACCCCTGCCATGGTCATGGTTTTGGTCTTCTCTTAGATCTAGAGATAAAGCTCAAAGATCTCCACAGCCCGCCCCACTCTGAGGCAGCTCTAATTGGTATAGAAGACTCTGGTTCTTACTTTTCTCTCAGCATGGAGGTCTTCCCTCAACCCTCCTCTAGGTAGCTGTCCCCGGTTAACTTGACACAAACTAGGGTCATGGGGAAGAGGGAACCTCAGTTAAGAAAATGCCACCACCAGAGCTGTGGGCAACTCTGTGGGACATTTTCTCGATTCATGATTGATTGATGTGAGAGGGTAGAATGGGCAGGGTGGTCCTGGGCTATACAAGACGTCAGGCTGAGCAAGCCATGAGGAGCAGGCCAGTAAGCAGCATCCCTCCATGGCCTCTGCATCAGCTCCTGCCTCCTTCCTGCCCGGGGTTCCTGGCCTGTGAGAGTTCTTACCCTGCAGTTAAATGGCTGTAAGCTGTAAGCCAAAATAAACCCTTTCCTCCGAGAGTGGCTTTTGGTATTTATCACAGCAACAGAAAACAAACTAGGGCTGTGGAAACGGGAGAGCTTCAAGGGTAAACACTTGCTCTATCCTGCTACACTCAGCGCAGCCTGCCCCCTCCCACTTTATGAAAGTACCCCCAGCAGGGACAGCAAGGTAGACTCCTTGAGAATCTAGTCACCCCGTCTTCTCTGGGCTCTGTTTTCCCATTCTGAAAGTGAGGCAACTTGGGCAAGAGAGGGTTAAACTCTGCAGGTGCCTCACCCTCCTGGGGTCAGCTCTCAGCTCCCTGAGCTGCATGGGGACAGGGGTGGACATCCTGGCGCCTCGGCTTCTAACTCAATGCATAATCTTAGCCTGGTTCTTCCCTCCAATTCCAGGGAAGGATTCCAGAGGCCCCTAGATCCCTGTCACGAGATGACCAACCCTGGCAAGTAAGCTGGGTCCAGTAAAAGCATTTCCCAGGCAAAGCAAAGGGACAGAACAGCCGCTCCACGGGCTGAGGCGAGCAGGGGCTAGCGTGGGGACCAGAAGATGACAGAGCTTGGCTGTGTAGGGACCTTGCCCGGTTCTAACTGCAGCACTTGGAATCACTGGCTCCCAGCAGACAGAGATAACATGACAGCACATGCAGAGGGCCTGGCACCGAGCCAGCAGTGCTCCTGTGATTACTACCCAATTCCTCTGCCAGCGAGAGAAGCAGAGCTCCTGTCCTGCCCGTTCCTCTTTCCCAGAAGAGGCCAAGGGCTGACTCTGCCTAGACACACGCTGAACCACCCAGAATCCCTGGGCCCTCCCTCAAGGTGACACAGAACAGGGCTCCTGGATCAGTCCCCTTCAGGGCCTCCCAAAGTGGGGTGGCAACAGCCCAGCCTCCAGCTGGCAGTCGCTATTTCTACCCATGTTTACTGTGCCAGCCTCACTGGGCGGCTCTGGGCTGGGCACACCACAAGTCAACAAGAAAGACATACAGGCCCTGCCTACCTCCCCCACACTGCACCTTCTGTGCAACAGCCCCGCCCCTCCCCCCACCCTGCCCACAGAGATGCTATGGCGACTGGCAGAGACTGCTCTTTGGGTTGGCCACATACTAGGCCCTTCACTCAGTCTGCATCTGGCCTCCACATGGGCAGGAGCATGGCTGTGGTTGTGCTCTGTGACAGAGCAAGTTCACTCATAGGCAAGACTCTCATGCCAGGTTTAAGTCCACAAGGCTAAGCAGACTTGAACCACCCTGGCCTGGCTTTTCTGTCCCTGGCACCCAACCCCCCAGCTCTTTCCCCTCACATCCCTGCAGTCTGGCTGCCCTGTGTGGTGAGTAGGTCAACACAAGGCCCTGCTCCACAGATGTAAGGGTCTCCCAGTGTCTAGGACACCTAAAGGCTGGACTGGAGCAGCTTTGCCCTGACTTTAAAGACACACCCCTGAGCTCACAGCACCAGAACCCACATCCTCCCATCGGCAGCACTGGTGCAGATAGTGTCATGTCTATTGTCATTATAAGACCCCCATCAATGTGTCTGCATGCCACTTTGAGCCTTGCTTCCTCGTGGGGTGTAGGGATGCTGACAGAGCCAGTAGGAAAATACACGTGGCAGACAGCCCAGCACTGGACACAGGGACACCACTGTTATTATACTGGGAGCAAGTGGTGGTGTCAAAATAAAACATTGAGGCTCTCATTGCCTTCTGGGTGGGTGGTAGGAGATGCAGCTGGCAGGGCCAGGCCCTGGTGTTAGCACACACCAAAATGGACAGCTTCCGGCTGCTGCCAGGGAGAGGAGCCAGCCCTAGAAGGAACACAGATGCCGGGCTGCTCAGATCCATTCAGACCTCAAGTTCCATTTCCTTCCCAGACCCTCCTGAGCCCCTGATGTTCCTATTGGCTGAACCCAGGGACTGCACCAGGCCCTGTGGTGAGAGAATTCTCTGGCAGCCCATTGTAAGAAACCCCATGGCTCCAAAGAGGTGATGCCACCCAACCACCCAAATCACATAGCCAGTGGCAGGACAAAGGAAACCAGCAGCTCAACCAACCTGTGTCCTAAGCCAGGCTCAGCAGCCTCAGCCTGGGGTAGTCACACTCACGAAGAGAGCTTGTGAGCTCCCTCCCCGCCCCTGCTGGGGAAAGCATTTGCTGGGCACCAGCCGTATGGCAAGTATAGAGTGACTGTCCAACAAGGCACACGGGACACTTGCCATCAACACAGCCCTTTTTGGAAGAACCAGGCTTTGCCTTGCTGCAAGACACTAGGATCCTTCTTGCTGAGCCTCAGTTTCTTCATCTGACAAAGGGGATAACAATCCTCAAAAGGACAGGGCTTCACCCCTAGAGGAAGTCCACATACAAGTTGAAGGAGTCCAGGGACTCCCTCGAGGTGCTCCCCACAGACTCCCTTAGGGGAGAAGGCTGATGGTGGCCCTACAGTTGAGAGACTCCCAGGTAGCCATCAAAAGCAAGGTTTGGGGGACAGAGATGGCTCAGTCAGTGCCTATGGAGTAGACATGAGAACCTAAGCTCAGATCCCCAGGATCCACACACAAACCTGGGTGTGCCTGCAATCCTGGTACAGGGGAGGTGGAGACAGGAGGACCCTGAAGCTAGATGGACAACACATCTAGCCAATCAGAGAGCTCCAGATTCAGTGAGAGAACTGGTCTCAAAAAGTGAGGTGGAGAGAGGCTGAGAAAGACCCCTGATTATTGATCACATGCATACTTATGCACACACACATGTGCACACACACGCATACACACGCACACATACACACATGCACACAGGCACACATGCACTCAATCGCACACATGCACACACACACATGCACACATGCACACAGGCCCACACACACACAGGCACGGACACACACGTGCACATGCAACACACTGATACACACTCATGAGGCAAGTTTTGCTTCAAAGTTTGTACTCTAGTCAAATACTTCTATAAATGTTATTATCTACCCCATCATTTATAGATTTTATTTTACTTCCAAAACAAAATGATAAACTATACTGATTTTAATTTCTATGGAAGACAAACTTTTTTGTTGAAGTCAAATTTCAGAAAGATGCCCTTTGCCTTGTGGATTCCCACAGTGCTGTGAGGAAGAAGGGATACTCCCAGCATGCCAGGCCAGCACTCACCTCAACCGTACTGTGGGGCAAAGCACTTGAGGCTCTCCACTGCACAGATGAGTAAACTGTCACCCAAAGGTGAAGCTACCTGCCCAAGTCCAGTGGAGGCAGAACCAGAACCAGAGTCTGTGCAACTCCTGAATGTGGTGGAGAAGGTGAGGTTGAGACGTCCCCCAATGCATGCTGGGAGTTGATTCCTTTACATGTGATCCAACTCTTACACAGGTTTCAGCTCCCTTATCAAAAATTCTGCAGATTAATGACTTATGCCTTTAATCCCAGCCCTGTGGAGGCAAAGGCAGGTGGATCTCTGTGAGTTCGAGGCCAGCCTGGTCTACAGAGTGAGTTCCAGGACAGCCAGAACTATACAGAGAAACCCTGTCTCAAGAAACAAACAAACAACAACAACAACAGACACTCCACAGATCTCGAGAGTCTTCTGGATTGGGGAAGTTAGCATTTGTGCAATGAAACATCCCCGGGAGGAGACCCAAGTCAAAGCCCGTCACACACCTTCTATATACAACCCGAGGGTGGCTTTGTACTGGATTTTTAGGGCAACTGAATTTTTGCTGCAATCCTTCCCATGCGGCCAGATGTGGAATTTTCCACCGCAGTCTCTTGTCACTGCTAGGTGATGATTTTCAGAATAGGAATGCTGAGCTTGCTCCTGCTCATAGGGTACCGACTCTCTGGCCCAAACTGACTCTTTAGTACCACGTCTTGCTGGTACCAGATAGCAAAGGCCCTTAGCATCTGCTGGCCTGGCTGCTTGCACTGGCTGACCCATGTTCAAGTCCAGTCTTGACAATGTCCAGCTGTGTAACAGTAGACACACCAACTAACTTCTCTGAGTCTGGGCTTTTCTTTCAGGACATAGGGAGCTAAAACCCACCATAGCTGTGCACATGAGAAGAAAAGACTGTTGGGAATGACCGTGACTGTGGCCTTGGGGAGGGGGCAAGAGAACCGGCTCTGCCACCGCTGAATGTCCAGTCCTGTCCTCAATTGCTGCGAGCTCCAACAAGCAGGACACGTGTGCCCATGGCTGGAAGTTGAACACTACTGGTTGGTGTGTGGCAGGTACAGCACACATGTTCCTGCAGAAGGTATTCAATGCCCGCTTGCTGCAATGTCCCCGACCTTCTTTCTTGCTCTTTGGGACACACACATGTATATGTACACACATGAGAAACACAAAAGAGGGGCCAGGGACTGGTCTCCAGTCCAAGCCTCCTCTACCACCTGACTGGGAACCTTCATAGAGGAGGGACCCTATAGGGGTGACACCTTCTGTGTCCCTCAGGGAGATGCTGGTGTGAGGTGTTTCCTGCAAACTCCTGGTTAGGGAACACTCCTCCAAGGCTTCAACACAGCCCAATTCCAGTGCTTCCCAGAACAAGTCTGCAGTGGCTCCTGCCAGGAAGCACAGAGACAGCACAACGAATTCACTGAAAGAGCCGGGCGGTGGTGGCGCACGCCTTCAATCCCAGCACTTGGGAGGCAGAGGCAGGTGGATTTCTGAGTTTGAAGCCAGCCTGGTCTACAGAGTGAGTTCCAGGACAGCCAGAACTACACAGAGAAACCCTGTCTCAAAAAAAAAAAAAAAAAAAAAAAAAAAAAAAAAAAAAAAAAAAAAAAACAGAAAAAAAGAAAAAAAGAAAAAAAAAACCAAATTCACTGAAAGATCCTTCACTAAATGTAGTCGTTCTTTGTGTGCCTTTTGACTTTGGGCAACTGAACCACCTCCCCAAGCCTCAGTTTCCTCCTCTGCAAAATAGGAGCAGTGATGCCTTCCTGATGGGATGAGATTAAGACACAGGACTTTTCAGTTCATCATCTAACAGCTGCAGCAGGCCAGGCCCTGAGCAGGGGCTTTGGGGGTACAGCAGTGACCCCCCCCATGGCTCCTGCCCTCCAAGCTCTTCATATAACCTGGACAGACCTAAAGTACAGAGCTGTCTAGTCACCCATGTGGTAAGAAAGAAAAGATCACAGTGATAAAGCTCACTTGGGAGAGTGTTTATCCCGTGCGCACAGCACCCTATAAGACAAGACATTGTGGTGCACACTGTGACCCCAGCATTCGGGAGGAAGAGGATCAGAAGGTCAAGCTACATGGCAACTTGGAGGCTAGCCTGGGCTACATGGAACCTTGTCTTGGGCAGGGGACGTGGGAGAGCAGTAACCAGAGTAGGATCCACCCTGGCCTGCAGGGTAGGGGACAGGGCTGTATAGAGGCTTGCCCAGAAGCAGAGAGTGGTCCTCTGACAGGCAGACAGGAACCAAGGGGTCTGTCAGAAGCAGCTGCCCGCCCAGCTCCAACCTCACAGAGCACAGAGGTGCCTCAGGTGGCCACATGCTGCTGGAACAAAGCCTTAGCCACAGGAGGCTGTTGTCATCTGGGCTGAGAGAACACAGGTGTCCTGAAGCATTAGCAACTGCCACTGTTATTAATGAGGGTGTCACCAAAACCACAGGGGAAGCACACAACAGCAGGACCTACTGGTAGGACCTGGACACCCCTGCCTCTGCCCCAGAACCGCTCTGGTCAGGAGATCTCCTATCCCACAACCCACCTCCCCATTTCTGTTCATGCCCTCCTGATCCCCTCCTCCAGCCCTTGGTTGGGGACACACCGGCTGATCACCATCCACAGCTTAGACACACCGGATCAGTCACAGTTGCTAACGTCATAGCCCATAGAGCCCAGAACAGGATGGGGGAAGGGTGATGAGGGGTCCTTAACGAGACGCATCTCCCCCAAAGAAGGGTGCAACGCCCCACCGAGGGGATAACTAGCTGAAATGGCAGGGACCCTGCTGGGATGAAGTAGCCCCGCCTTCAGCCAGCTCCTCCCACTCCTCCCCTCCCGCCCCATGCAGCGACCTGCTCCAGAAATTCATCGGCAGACCCTGAAGTCTAGCTCCAGCAGAGACCCTGGAAAGTTCCGGGCATGAACTCCCGGGCAGGCCAGGAGGGTTGGAATATTCACAGCTTTAAGCAAAACATATGCTCTAGTGCTGCTTGCGAAGCTGGCCCTTTAAGAGCCAGGGTAGGGGCGTGGCCCTGACCTGCCCTCCAAGGAGGAGGTACCCCAGTGTTCACAGCCGAGCTAGCGGTGCAGAGGAACTGGAGGACCCCAAACTGGCTGGGCAGGAGGATGGCTGCTGTCAGACACCAAAGTGACAGGTTTAGGGTGTAGATGCCCAGGTATATGACCTTGACCACTGCATCTGCTAGTGCCTTCATCTTCTAAGCCTACAGAGTATTCCCAGCCACTACAGCCTGTTTCCCAAGCTGCTTCTCTGTGGGGAGTTGGGGAGGACATGGGACTTAGGGGGTTAGCCACTGCCCATCAATCTTGGCAGGCACCTCCTGGAACAATGATGCCTCCTGTCCCTCCCTTTGAGGACATGAACCTGAAGCCTAGGAGGCTGGGATGTTAAGAGAGTGCTTGCCCAGTGTGCACAAGGTCTAGAACAGGTCCCAGCACTTCACAGACCAGGAGTGGTAGTGACACTATTGAAGGTGGAGGCATGAGGCTCAAGGTTATCCTCAGATACACAGGGGGTTTGAAGCCAACCTGGGCTACATGAGATGCTGTCAAGAAAGGAAGGAGGGAGGGAGGGAGGAAAGGAGGGAAGGAAGGATGAACAGAGAAAAGGGGGGTGGGGAGATGGCTCAACTAGTAAAATGTTTGCCCTGAAATTAAGAGGATCTGAGTTCAGATCCCCAGCATCCCGGGGGGTGGGGGGGGCCCTTAGAGCTCAACGGCCAGTCTAGCCAATTGGTGAGCTCCAAGCTCAGTCAGAGATCTGTTCAAGAAATCAGGTAGAGAGCAGCTGAGAGAAGACTCAGCCTGTACCTAACACACGTGCACTCACACACATATGCACGCACAAATGCATGCACTCACACATATTCGTGCTCATAGCTGGGTCTGTCTCTGACCTGGCAACTCCTGACAACTCCTCCTTACCTGTCCAGCATGGCATACTTGGCGGGCCCAGCACAGGACTACTGTCACCAGCACCCCCTCCTCCCAGACCACGTCCTGGGCACAGGTCCTGGGAGTACTCCTGTCCTGACACTTTCATACCAGAAGATGCTGCCAGGCAAAGCTTCTGGCCCAAATCTCCTCTACCCTGGCCTCCTCCTCCTCCTGCCTCCATCAGGGCTATCCACATCAGCAAAGAGTACACAAGATACAGCTAAACTGACATGCCATCTAAGCGTCCCACAGGCGCCTATGCCAGGTACACACGTCCCATTGCACCAACAGCATGTCTTGACATTTAAACTGGCCTCACTGCTGTTTCTCCACCACATTATGGATACCATATTATAAGCCAGAGAACCAATGGTCCATGCTGCCTCGTGTCAGCACCAAAGAGTAAACTGAGGCAGGTTGTCTAAAACCACTTTCTCAACCAGGAAATGAGAACTAAAGAGGCAGCCAGAGGAACTCTTTAGCCAGCTGGGCCTCCCCCCCTGGACCCAGAGTCCTCTGTCTCCCTCCCAAAGCTGCAGGGCATCCTTCCCAGAATGCCCTGGGGCACTGTCAGAGCCTCCTTCAGCTTTTTCAATCCAGGGAAACAGGCATCCCAGCCAGAACGCCAAAAGCAGGAGCCTTTCTATTTTGATGGCTTCTGCTACTTATAATTAAGATCATGTTCCTCTTGAGCCCAGCAAGGGCCCCATGACAGGCAGTGTGAAGACAATGGCCACCCTGCCTGGCTGGATGTGTAGACTACAGGGCCCCAGAGGGTTCGGGGACCATGGCAGGAGGCCCAGTGCCCAGGAGCAGAGGCTTTGAGCAGGCCCAGCTCCCTGTCTGCACAGCGCACACCATGTATTTTTGAACAGAAGGAAAGCATTTGCCTCCCCCCCACAGTGCCAAAAATAGCCCCGTCTCCTGCTCTGAAGGGAAGCTTTGGTTCCTACCAAGAGGCAGGTGCGGGAGGGCAGGAAGGAGGGATTGAGTGGCTGGCTGTCACCTCAGAGCCAACCTGTCCCCCCTGCAAGCCATAGAAATTCACAGAAGACCCCTGACCCAGAAGGAGTCCCAGGAGAAAGGATCAAATTTAATGCCAGGCAGGAAAGCAGGCTCAGGATGGGTTAGAAGAAGCCCAGAACATCCATTAGCTGTTTACTTCTGTCCTGGTTTTCCTATTCATCTTGACAAGTGTGTTTGGGGTGCAGGGTGGGGGGGTGGGGTGGGGGATGGGAGCAAACCAGAACAGTGAGCTGTGCAAAGAGCCCCAGCTTCAGCCTCACAGCCCACAGCTGAGTGGAGGGGGAGTTACACACATTGCCTCTACCGCATCCAAGAGAGACACTGCAGGTAGCGCCACTGGGTGGCGTGTATTCAGCCTCATCTGAGCATCCGGAGTTCAGAGCTCACCCACCCATGTGGTAGCAAGCCGTGACTCTCTCCAGGGATGTGTGAAGCAGTAAGAGAGAGTGGCAGCCCCTTGCCAGTGTTCCTCACACGTGCTTTGCTTGCTCTATCCAACCCTCTGGGCAAGTTCCTTCACTTGGTCCACTTTACAAATAGCTCCTGGGCTGAGGGGGTGGGTGGTGGGAAGGGAGGGTGAGTGGACATGCCACCAGTAAGTGGGGAGGATCTGAAGCTAGCCTTGGAGGCAGGGAATCCCTGAGCTGCAGTTCCCTCCAGCAGACAACAGACAGCAGACAGGCCTCAGGGCTCCATGTTCTTCCCTCCCCGAGATGCACAGAACAGGCCGAGGGGCTGAGGAAGTAATCACAGGGCCTGTGTGTGTGCTTCCAAGATAGAACTGCTTTCTGGGTCCCACAGCAACTTCTTGGCTAAAATAATAATAATAAAACTGGAAAAAGAGGCTATTGTTTGTCCCCAAAAGTTCAGAGCTGTGGGGGACCTGGGCAGCTGTGGGGGACCAGGGCAGCTGTTGGGGACCTGGGCAGTTGTGGCCTCAGGATAGGGTGAGACAGCAGCACCCTATGCTGAGAACTGAAATTAGGAAAGAAAAGTGTGCTACCTCTGCCCAGGTTAAACATTCCTCAGAACCGCATTCCTTCACTTGCTAGGTTCCAGAACACAGGGGCTCTGAGTCTATCATTCCTGGGCCACCTTGGAAAGCTAGGCATAGTGGAGCCAGCCCTGGACCCTCTCCCAGGCCCCCGACCTGTGCTCCTCGGGTCAGAAGAGCTTCCCCAAGCAGAACAGTTGATCTCCCCAGAGTTGATCTATACAACGTCACACTAAAAGGATAGACAGGAAGGTGGAGACCTAAGAGAGACAGCCAGATACAAGGCCTTGGCTGGAGCCAGGCACCCTGGCAATTCCTGGGGACCACTAGGTAGCAGTGCAGACCAGACCAGACAAGTGAGATCGAAGGAAGAACTGTCTGGAACAATGGGTACAATGGTAGCCACATTCCCCTACCTGTCCTTTAACAACCCTGCTGCCCAGAGACCGAAAGCCACAAGACCCAGTCAAAGCCTCAAGGAGCTTTCCGTTACAGACTCTATGTCACCCTGTCCCTGAATCCACATCAAATCCATGAGGACTGGGTCTCCTCCTTTATCCAAAGACACACCATACTGCAGCTAGGCTGTGCCAAACACTGGACACCTCATCCCCAACCCCCGCCTGCCTTCAAAGCAGGAGCAGGGACCCGGGGTTCAGTCAGTGCCAGTCAGAGGATCTGACAGGCAGCACCTATGTAAGCCAGGAGTGGCAAAGGTTGCAACTGCAGCTGAGGAGACAGACATGGAGTCTATAGAGCGTTCTGGCCAGCCTGTCTAGCCAATCCTTGAGCTCCCGGTTCAGTGAGAGACCCTGACTCACAAGAAAAGGTGGAAGACATATGGCCTCCAGCCTCCATACACATGTACCCACACTAAGTACACACAAGTGTGCACATACACACACACCAACAGGGGTAGTGCAGACACTGTAAAGTGGGGAGTCCCACTCCATGAGGGGCCTTCACGAGATTCCAGAGCTAGGCATATTATTGCCTTCAACATCTCCCTTGGGGTAGGTGGAGGTCGAGCAAGCCCTGAGGGCTGAGGACTGGGATCAAAGGTTCCCTGCTCACTCCTGACCACGCCCACTCAATGCTACCAATATGATCACCCACGGGGCGGCACCCCTGCCTCCTTAATGCAGAAAGTTGCCCAAAAGTCCATGGGAGGCAAGGCATCTTGCTCATTGCCTGGCCTCACCCCCATCCCACAGATCCAGAACAGTGGGCCAGTGTCTGAATCTCCAGAGATGGGTGCTCACTACCCTGTGCTCAGAGATCATAGGAGAATATGCTCATGAGAGAAAGGGCATGGCTTTAGCCACACAGGGATAAGATTAGCCTGATCCCTGCTAAATGGCTAAAAGACCTTGGTATGCCCCTGACTGCCTGGGCTTCCTTCCCACTGCCTATAAAATGAGCGCCAATCCCATTCTCAGTCACGGGGGAGCATAGTACGTGCTGCCGAACCCAGTCAATACCCAGGATACCTAGCTTTCACCTGACACTCTCGTCCCTAGTATCATTCATCCGAGTGGTACCCCTTCATGCCCACCAGCAGCTGATGGAAAGGGCAAGGGAGGGGTTGGGAAGCAGCAGCCATGTTCCCAGTGGCAGAGCCGCTGGATGAGATGCCCTCTGGCCTATCTGAGTTCTCCCTCTCCAGCCCCACCCCCTCCTGGTACACCTGCATTTACAACCTGCACAGAGTTACTCCCCCAACAGAGACACGATGTGTGTTCGTGCAAAGACCAAGATGGCTCACCCACTCCTGACACATGCCATGACCCTGTCACACTCAGAATATGCACACGTGAGTCAGAGCCTGCACATGTGACCCTCAGCCCCTATCCAGCCTGCACCGCTGACAGAGACACCCACACATGCTCACACTCCCCCCACAAAGCCTGCTCAGTGCCCCCCACCAGCACGGGCTGAGTGTTAAATACTCAGACCCAGGGCTGCACGGGACCAGGCTCAAACCTTAGCTGCATCACTTGCCACACTGTAGCCACAGGCCAGCAGACCTCCAAACTTCCCTGTCTCTATTTATGAAAGAGAGACCACACAGGGCCACTGATGTATATTCCTGAGAACCAAACATGGCCCTGGGCCACAGGGACATGCTTCATATGGGCCTCTCACAGCTACCTCAGACCGAGGGGCTGAAAAGAGCTGATAAATTCAACACTGTACTTTCTCTCTCAACTCCCAGATGGGGACATTGAGACATCAAGAATTCAGAACAGGGCTCAGTGGTTAAGAGCATTGCCTGCTCTTTCGGAAGACCTGAGCTTGGTTCCCAGTATCCACATCTGGGGGCTCACACTGCCTATGGGCTCAGTTCTAAGGGATTCAATGCCCTCTTCTGGCCTCTGCATGCACATGTCACACATAAGCTCACACAGGTACACACACACAGACAAAACCCAAACCTTCAACGACAGGCACAGAATGCTTTCCTCAATGGACACTGGGTTTTCTTTGTAGAACTACTTAGAACAAAGCACATTATAGCAGAAGCCTTCAGTGAAGAAGCAAAGTCAGCCACCAAACCCCAACACAGAGAGCCAAAAAAGAAAGACCCCTGTAAAGAGGCTAGGGCTGTCTGTCTCTCATGCTTGCTGTGCAGTCTTAAGAGAGGTACTAAGAAATCAGGGCATTGAGGGCTGCACACAACTCCGTTGGGAGAGCGCTTGCTTCGCATACACAAAGCCTTGGGTTCCATCCACAGCACTACATAAACAGGGTGGGGTGGGGCTCCCTTGTAACCCCAGCACTTGGGAAGTGAGGAGGAGGATTAGAAATTCAAGGCCATCCTCAGCCACGTAGTGATTTGAGGCCATCCTGGGCTACGTGAGACTATCTCAAAAACTAACAAAGATTAAAGGTGTGGTGGCACACACCTTTAATCCCAGCATTCAGGAGGCAGAGGCAGGAGAATCTGAGTTCAAGGCCAGCCTGGTCTACAAAGTGAGTTCCAGGATAGCCTGGGTTACACAGAGAAACCCTGTCTCAAACAAACAAAAGTGACCAAAACCATTAAAAAAGAAAAAAAAAACCTAGCAAAGATGGACGGACAGATGGATGAATGGATGGACAGATGAACAGATCTTTATACATGTCTCTCCTTAAAGATAAATAACCCAAAATCCAAAATGGGATTATGGAGTCAAAACCATGTTATATTTTTAAAGGGCTTTTTTCCTCTTTGGCCTCTTTGAGCAAGGTCTCCTTTGTGCATTCCGGGCTGACTTTGAAGTCCAGCTCTTCTTCTATCTCTGGAGATCTAGAATTACTGCATACACTCGCACAGCTGACTTGAAAGGCTTTGGGTTCACAAAAGCTGACTAGCTTTCCAGAAGGATGCTCTAACCACCTCTTCAGCAACAGTGGGGGACCACGGGCCACCTCCCTGCATCCTTGCCAGCACTGAGTGAGTGTCCCTGCTCCACTCCAAGGCTGCGGATCTCATTGGGAAGAAAAGAGAAAGTTCACAGTCTCAAGTTCATCTTTCTCATTACTATTAACTAGAATCACAGAACCCTTGATCCAGAGGACTTTCGGGGCCATGTAACCTTGGGGTGTGTGTGTCGGGGTTGGGGGGAAGGAGGAGGATTTGTAGGTTCACTAGGCAAGGACTCCACCAACCGAGCCACATCCCCAGCCCATGTGTAAAGATTCAAAGCAGAAATACTCACAGCTCGGTAATGGGAGAGGAGCAATCTAACCGTCTAGTAACAGAGGAGTAAATAAAAACATGTTGCATACATACGTCAAAACGTTAAAAACAAACAAAACTGATTTGAAGGCCAATGAGATAGCTAAAAGCACTTCCCCCAAGCCTGGGGACCAGAGTTCACGACCAGAACCCACGTGGTGGAAGGAGAGAGCTACTTCCACAGTTTGCCCTCTGACCTAAACACACACATACAAAGGAAATGACAAAGTAAATATAAACCTAACAGAAAAGGAAAGTTAGAAATTAAAAGTAGGGAACTCCAAAGGCACAGAATGGTGAAGACCATCTGTGCAGCCCTCTGAATATCCTCTAAATATCTCCAGACTCTGTTAGGCCATCCCCAGTGACACCTCTAACTCATTGCCACTATATTCCTCAGGCCCCCGTTACTGCCTTCATTTTTTGGGCTATAGCCAAGAATGTTCTTTCCAAATCTAATCTTGCTTACAGTGTCCCCCAAATCTATCACCTCCCTCCCACAGCTCCTCACGCATTTTGGGAAATACCCAAGTTCCTGCCCCATGACCTTCTGAGGGTGACTATGGTCAGGCCTACTCACTCCCAGTATCCCCACAGATCATGACACTAGAGCCTCAAACCTCACCCTGGAACAGACGGGGCTCACTCCTGAGGTAGTGTGGACTGCCAGGACAAGGATCTGCAGAGACACCTGGGCTTAGAGGAACTCTCTGGAGAGGGGACAGGAGAAGCGAGTCACATTCCACACAGAGTCATGGGTAACAAGGACAGAAGAGGAAAGACCTATAGCCTGAGGTGGTCTGTGACCACAGGGCTCCCCTGGCTGAGCACCAGGCTCGGAGGATATCCTTCTTTTAACCTGATTCCTCTTCAACGCCAAGGCTCGGCATGAAGGACATTTTCCAGAGAAGGAGGGAGGGTCTCCTCCCCACCACAGGAAAAGGTCAGAGCCTACCTATATCTAGGTTTTGAAGCCCTAATCCCATCCAGGGACTGCTGCCCTGAGGCCTCATGCCCTTTCTGGCCCACAAAGTATTGTCTTTTCCTGTAGAACCAGGCAGCCATGAAGTCAGGTGTCAGACGAACACATTAGAGACCCAAGAAGATTCATGACTTACCCAAGGCCACAGAGCCTGTGGAGAACATAGCCTGCTCTCCACAGAGCTAGACTGTCCTATGTAGGTGCCCACCCCAACACTGAATCTCACCTAAGTTTCTCTTGCTGCTTTGTTCTACCCTCAGTGAAGGAAGGAAGGCACTCGGGAACAGCAGGAACACCTTTCTCCGGTCCTCCCTCTCCACAGATGACCACATTCCCATGGAGATACCTCTCCAGCTCCAGAATTTGTCTGAAGATGGAAGCCTCTCCCGAGGCTGCTCTCTGATAGAGCCAGGAGGAAGTCAATCAGCAAACACTCTTTATCCTATGTAACAGACTTCTCTGGATGCCTGGACAGCCCCAAACCAGAAACTTCAGAGTCCTCCTGGTAAGTTCCTGCACCTCTTAACCTAACCCCTTCTGGTCCAGGGTGTCCTCTACCCTAGGCCCCAGTGATGCCCACTGCTGCACAACCACAGAGCATACTCCTTTGCTCTCTTTCCGGAACTACTATGTGCTAGGAAACAGCCCAAAAGGCTCAAGGTTGGCAGGCAAGGTCAAGGCCAGGTGGAAACCGACCAAGTGACAAGGAGTGACTTCCTGTCTTAGTTAGGATTCCATTGCTGTGAAGAGGCACCATGACCAAGGCAGTCTTATAAAGGACAACATTTAATAGGGGCTGCCTTCAGGTTCAGAGGTTCAGTCCTTTATCATTACCACTGGAAGCACTGCACTATGCAGCAGCAGACATGCTGGAGGAGCTGAGAGTTCATCTTGTTCTGACTGTAGCCAGGAGAGACTGTCTCATGGACAGCTAAGCTCACTGCCCATCTCCACAGTGACACACTTCCTCCAACAAGGCCACACCTCCTAATAGTGCCACTCCCTGGGCCAAGCATATTCAACCCCCCCCTTTCACCCCCCCAATGAACAGAATGTCTCTGGCCAGCAGTATCAAGGGATGGGGAGAAACTAAGGAGAAAGGCATCTCTGTCCTTTGCATTCACTGAGACAAGGACAAAGGACTTGTGAGCCACCATCGTCCAGTTTCCGCTGGAAGCAGGAACTGTGTTTCATGTTCCTTCTCTGTGTGCCCAGCAGAGTGGGCACTCAGTGAACGGCAGATAGGGGCTGTTTCAACATGATCCAGTACAGTGATAGGCTGCCATGTAAGCAAGGTCCTACTGGGCCTCAGGGAAAGTAGCCAGGACTCGCTTCATCCCTGAGTTACTGTGCTAGGCACAAAGACTGGAATGGCAAAAGAGCCATCTGCAGGGATGAAAGCCATCCGCAAAAGACATGTGAGGCTGGCTCATAAAGCAGCTGGAGGCTGAAGCTGGGGCTCAGTGATAGAGCACTTGGCTCATTGTGTGTAAGGCCCCGGGTTCCATCCCAGCCTAGAGTAGGAGGAGATGGGTGTGTGAGTGCCTGCGTGTGTGAGTGTGTGTGTGTGTGTGTGTGTGAGAGAGAGAGAGAGAGAGAAAGAGAGAGAGAGAGAGAGAAAGAGAGGAGAGAGAGAGAAAGAGAGGAGAGAGAGAGAAAAAAATAGTGACATGTTTGGCAATAGTCACTGGCTACTTACCCAGCATGCCACATTACAACTCTGCTCACTTCCTACTAACAAGACCATACCCATTTTGCAGAGGAGGAAAGCAAGGCTCACCTAGGCTAGAGGGAAGGCTTATCCCTTAGCTTGACTATACAGAGATACAACAGCCTCACCAATCAACTCTAAGAGTGAGGCAGACCCCGCCCCCTTCCCCCAAAACTCCCACCGAGGCTCACGTCAGTCCTGCCTAGGCTGGGGGGCAGAGGTGAAGGTCTTCCCCTTCGCTAACCCAATGCCCTTAGAGATGGAGGAGGGGCAGGCGCCTCAGTGTCAGTCGATAATCTCATCTGCACAGGAAGAGCATAGGAAGTTCCAGGGCATTAAGCCTGAAAAAAGGTTATCTCTGGCCAGGCTGAAGCCAGGTGTGAATCCAGATGTGTGGCCAAGTCCTCGGGGAGCCTTCTCATGGAGCCCTTAGCCCTCCCTGCTTACACGCTCTCTCCCCTCCCCTTCCCTGTCTCCCCACACCCCTGCCTCACATGGACCACAAACCATAATAGATCCACACAACCCAGAATGGTGCCCAGCACAGACTCAGGCAGGACCACTGGGTCCCCAACCTGGACTCTGCAGCACAGGATGGCCTGGGACCTGTAGTATGAGTCAGGCTATGTTTCTTCAACTGGGTCTCCCCAGAACCAAGAACCAAAATCAATGAATGTATGACTCTTGCTCTCATTCTGTGTGTTGTGAGTGTGTGTGGTGCGTATGTGTGGTGTGTGTGTAGATGCATGCTACCCTTTTGATGACCAGCTGAAGGCCAGCGGTCAATGTTGGGTGTTATGACTTCCTTTGCTTTTAAAGGTTTGTTATATTTTTCATTATGAGCAGGGAGCTTAGGGGATTTGTGTGTGTGAATTCAGAACCCACAGAGACCACGGACTTTGGCTCATGTTGAGCTGCAGTTACAGGCAGTTGTGAGCCACAGATGTGAGGGCTGGGAATTGAACTCTGGCCTTCAAGAAAGAGCAGTGCTCATTTTTAACCACTAAGCCGTCTCTCCAGCTACTCCAGTTTGTTTGGGCTTCTCAATGAACCCAGAGCCGTCATCCTAGACTGGCTGACCAGTGAGCTCCCAGGATGCTCTGTGTCTACCTTCCCCGTGCTGGAGTTGTAGACATGAACACAGCATCCGGCTCTTACACAGCTGTGTACTGGGGACCTGACTCAGGTTCTCATGCTTGCACTGAGCAGCTCCCCAGCCTCATCATTCACACTTTCAAGGACTCAACTCCAGAGCTCAGCCCAGACCTAAGAGAAGGGCAAGCCAAGGAGCAGGGACAGGAGATGCTGGCATTTGGGAATCCTTCCTGGATGATGTGTCTCTTGACTCCCTACTCAGCATTCCCCTGGAAGAGAGTAGAGGCTGCCATACCTGAGAAGGAAGACGCACAGGTAGGGCCTGCTGCCAGCCGCAAGCCTGCTCTGCTTTACCTGACGAGATTATTTTACTTCCACAAAGATCTACAGACCTTTTAAGCACCTACACTTGGAGAGATGGCTGTGGATCACATAAAGACCTGCCTGGAGGGAGCTGGCTTCCACAGGGAGTCAAGCCAGAAGCAAGTGAATCCCCCTACCCCTAATAAGGCCTTAGACGAAGGAAAAGTGCCCAGACTACCTCCATCCCTGAACAAAACTGCTCCACATCACAAAAGGCCTTTAAAAATAGCTTGACGGAGCACCACCAGGCCAGTGCCTAACAAGAGTTTTGCTGGCCCCGTTCTTCCCCAAGTTAATGGCCAGCCCTTCAGATGGGTCTGAAGAAAAGGATCTTGGCCCCTTGGGTCTTTCAACTCCAGCACTTGGCCAGGGTGGGAAAGAGAGGCACAGAAGGGCTCTTGGCATAAGCCAGAGATGCCAGCTCATATCTCTCAGCCTTGCTGTCCTCTCTATGAACAGCTGTAGTGCCCGGCTCAGGCCAAGTTGTTGATGTACAGTGTGCTAAGGTTGCAGCCGATGCTGCATGACACACTCAGGACACTGATTTCACAGGGCTCATTGGTGGCCCCCAGCCTTACCATCATGGAGACAGCTTGGTATACCACATACCATGGTTCCTGGAGAAGTCCATGGAGAGAGCCCTCTATCTTCCCCAAACCCTGAGATCCTGGCCTGTTCAGGGAGGGAGGGTGTCCCACCAATAGCTTACCTGCTAATGACTGTGAGCCACACCTTGAGTGTCCAGTCAGTCTCACCAACAGCAACAAGCTAGAAAAGGCTACCCACCCCATCTGGAAAGAGAGTAGGTGGGCTGGGCTGGGAAGGATACCTCTCCAGGAGCAGTTCCTGGATGTGACCTCCCTGGTGCCCAATTCCTCAGAACAGGGGCCAGGAGAGCCCAGGCAGTAAGGCCCCCTTTGTTCTAAGTCTGGGAGAGTAAGGAGCGTGGGACTAAGGCACTGGGTTGGCCAAGACCTGCAACTGTGCTCAGACCGATATTGGGGGGCAGGGGAGAGCTTAGGCCGTGCACTGCACCAGAGCCTCCATCTACGCCAAGCTGCCAATCAACTGCCTGTCTTTCCGGGTGATGCAGAGAGCGTTCAGCCAAAGCTTCCCAGGACCTACTTCCAGGGCCACCCCTGGAGAGGCTGTAAGGAGGGGGCCACCTGCTGTGGAGGCACTGAAGATGCAGAGGCAGATCTGTGAAGTTGGGCAAGTGGGGAGCCACATCTGGGACCGATCTAGAGGACTGTGGAATGGGACAGACCTTCCTTCACTGTCAGCTCGGGCTATATAAACCCATTTCCTGATGTGGCAGAGACAGGGGCATGGAAAGGGTGAGACCGAGAATACATCCCAACAATGTGGCATCTAAGAGGGCTCCCAGGACCCTTGGCTCGCCAGCCCTCTCTCTCCCAACACAGTCACACTTGCCAGGGAAGGGGCGACAGGCCAACCTCGCAAGAGGCAGGAGCCGCATCAGCATCATTAAGCATGAATCACCCACCCACCCTGCTCCAAGCAGGAGAGCCACACTACGCCCGGGCGCCCCCTCCTGGGACCACTGTCCCCCGCCCCAGCACTGCCGGAGCCCTTCGGACCGGAAGGGGACAGCGGGTGGGCTGTGGATGCCCTGAGGACCTGGGGTGGTCCCTGGAGCAAACTGACAGGCGACACCCAGCCAGGGCCGGGGGCGGGGGCGCGGGTAGAACAATGGGCCAGGTGCAGGGCAGGGGCGCGGCCGGGAAGGGCGGAGGGAAGGTCGCGGCGCAATGGGGAATCGGGGATCCGGGATGGGGCGCACTCACAGTAGGTTTTTCTGGTCAGCTCCTCCACAACTTCAGGCTTCAACTTGCTGTTGGATTTCCCCATGCTCGGCGGCCGCGGCCCCCGCTCCCCGGGCCGGACCCACTCGGGGCGCCCAGCGGGAGCGGTTGGGTCGGGCCGGGGTGCGCGGAGGCCGGCAGGCCGGGCTGGGCCGGGCCGGAGCCGCGCCTTTGTCTGGCCGTGCCCGCGCGTCCCGTGCGCGGGGCTCCGGCTCGCTGCGCGACCTCGGCTGACGGTTCGAGGGGCCTCGGGGACCCAGTGAGGGCCAGGCCTTGGCGGCGCAGGCGGCCACGGCGGGGAGTTGCGCGGGGCTGGGCGCCGCAGCCGCCGGGGCTCGGTAGCCGCGGTCGTCCCTGGTTACTGGGCTGCGTAGCACATGCTCGCTACCGCTGCGCCGCCGCCGCCCCTACGCTCCCCGCCTCCCGCCCGCACCGGCGCGCCAGGGGTGGACTCGGAGCCGCCACTCAGCGCCCGGCGCCACCTCCCGCCCAGCTCCGACAGGCGCGAGCTCCGCGGGGGCACCCCCTCTCCTGTTGGCTCTCCGGGGACGCCGGGAGGTCGCCGCACCGCCCCCTCCGCAGATCCATCCACCACCCCACCCCCTCCGCAGCAGCGTGGGCAGGGATGGCCCGGAAAATCGGACGTGAACGAGGCCAAGTCCCTGCCAGGCGCAATTCATTCATTCCACTTGGATGTGTTGGGCGCTGGGGACCCGGCGGCCAACCGGACAGGCGCGATCCCAGCCTCTCTGAGAGCGTCCTGTTGTGCTGGCTGGCATGGGTCGCGGTGGGAACACTTTTGCCCGGCCTTGGGGGAAATGAATTCTAAGATTAGGTTGAGAGAGGAATGGGGCATCAACCTGGAAAGGGTCTGCCCTAGGAGGGAGAGCAGCCTAGACTCCGGGCTCCAGGCAAGGCTGGGAATGATCTGAAGCCAGGCAGAAGGGCCAGAGCTTCTGGAGACCAGCCTGGCAAGCCCGCTTTAACTAAGGGCCTAGACTCTGTCCCTGGGGCCCAGGGGTACTTGCGGTTTAGGCCTTCTCTGTTGTGGGGCTTGCTTGGCGAGGCCGGGGAGGAGGGGCGGGGGACAGAGAATGCTGGTGGGGCTCCATGCCTGGATACTTGGAAGCTGGCAACTGGGGAGGGACTCCAAGAAAGCCATTGCCTGCCCTGCCCTCCTTCCAAAAATATCACCGTAATTTAGACCTCTCCAGACTTTCTGCCCTACTCTGTGTCTCCTTAACAGCTCAGGAAAACTTAGACCCCTTAGTTCAATGGGGCTTACTTCTCCCAAAGAATGAGCCCCGGGGTAGGGGGTGTGACAGAAATATGTCCTGCTCTCAGAAGGCCCTGAAAGCTAGGGGCAACCTCTGTAAGCCAGTCTTAGTAGCAGAGACCTGGGAGCCAGCCCAGCTACACTGGGGGGGGGGGCCCCCCCCCCTCAGTAGGATCCCCAGTTCACAACCAGCTTAGACAACCTTAGGAGAGAGAGCTGTTAGGGAAAGGGCAGAAAGCAGGTCGGGTGGGGAGGAATGACCCATGCCAGGAGCCAGAGGCCTGGAAAGACCATGGCCGGATGGAGCCATCCCTTCCTGAGCCAGCAGGGATGCAAACACAGACAGAATTTCTTTTTCTTCCCCTCAGAGGGTGTAAAACCCTGCCCAGGGCAATGGTACCTTTCAACCCCACCACTCAGCTGGTCTCTGTTCCTTCCCTTACATGAGCCCAGGTCAGACCCCAGGGCCAGGCTTGTTGGTGTGAAGGGCCCATTTCATACAGGAAGTGAGCAGGCAGGGATCCCGGAAGCTGGCACCGTGCCACAGCTGGAGGAATCGGCACTAGAGCTGGGAGCAGGATATCCCAGCTTTGAGGATCAATTCAAAATAGACACTGAGGAAAAGCCACAGAAAGGGGTGCAGAGCTGGCCAGCCTCATCTGAACATCCTGCAAAGACAGAAACCGTGGACAGAACCTCAGGCAACAGGGTTAACAGCTGAAGCCTTAGAGAGCTGTGAGCCAAGCCTGTCATCCCTCAGGAGATGGAGGTAGGAGGATCGGAAACTCAGTGCCAGCCTTAGCCATATAGTGAGTTCAAGGACAAGGACAGTTCTATGAGATTAAAAAAGAAGCTCTACAGGAACCCAGGAGTCCTGCCAAGTGTTGGGGGCTATGCTGAAGACTGGGGACATTGCAGTAACCAACGTGAGAAACAGTCATGTCTCAGCCCAATGACAACTGCAAAACCACTGGTCACCAACACCCTACAAAGAACCAGGACTCTGGTGGAGATAGGAGTCAGGGAAGTGCCTGGCTTCTCACTGTCACTAACATTGGGCTAGTATTTGCTGGGCACCTACTATGTGCCAGGCCCCTGGGGATGTTGGAAAAGCCCTTGCCACAATAGAACTGACAAGTTAATGATCAGGGGACAGTAGAAGCCATGAACAATTCACAACAACAGACAATATGCTACGTAACCAAGGAGAAATGGCTCAAGCAAGGTTAGGCAGGTGGATGCCAGGTACAGGCCAGGGTACAGCCCCTGGGATGGAATCTGGTCAATGACCTGAAGCAGGGAGAAGGGTGTTGAGGACCAAATGTGGCTCTGTGTAGAGTCAAGGAGCACAGCTGGGACAAGAGTAGTCTCAGAGGGTGGGTAAGGAGGGCAAGAGGGCAACTGGGGGAATTACAACCCAACGGGGTCTATTCTGCCTCCTGGCTGTGGAGGTTTAAGGTCCAAAGACTACCTGGTGGTGGCCCTGCTGGTAGAGCCTTGGGAAAAGACAGGGACAAAGGGATAGCACTCTCTCTGCCCCTTCTCACAAAAGCCACCAAATCTCCCAGGCATGTTGGTGCACCCCTGTGACTCAAGCACCTGCTCAGCTGAGGTGAAGGGCTGAAGCTTGGTGTGCGCATGTGTGTGTGTGCGTGTGCGTGTGTGTTGGGGGAGGTGAGCTGAGATCATATAGCTCAGTTGATAAAGTGCTTGCTTTGAAGGCCTGAGGACCTGAGTTTGATCTCCACAAACCGGCTGTGAGCTGGGGAGCTAATTAGTGGGGGAAACAGTTACCTCACAGTGTGCAGGCAGGAATTCAGCCCTCCTGCACCCCTGTGAATGTGGGGTGGGCCTGGCAGCCTGCCTGTAGTCCTAGCACTTGCTAAACTGGCTAGCTAGAATTTACTTAATCTGAGAGTCCTGGATTCCATGAAAGATTCTGCCTTAGAAAAATAAAGTGAAGAGCAACCGAAGAAGACTTCTGATGTCAACCTCTGATCTCCATGTGCACACGCACGCATGTGCCCTTGTACATGTGCGTATGCATGTATACACACACCACAGGTATACATGGTGAGGGCTGGAAGCCAGGCATGGTGGTGTGCACATGTAATCCCAGGGCTGGAGAAGGCAGAGACAGACAAATCACTGAGCCCTCCCTGGCCCAGCCTAGTTGGAGCCTGCCCCCAATGACAGACCCTGTCTCAAAAGAACAACGTGGGTGGAGAAATGACACCTGAAGCCGACCTCTGATTTCATATACACATGCATGTGCCCATGCACACACCTGTCCACACATGCACATTCACTTTTTTTTTTTTAAGACACCAATGCTCACAACCATCCATAACTCCAGTTCCAGAGGATCCGATGCCTTCTTCTGACCTCCAGGGGTACCAGTTATACATGTGGAATACTTAAATACACGCAAGCAAGACACACACTCACATAAAATAACAAAATAAATAAACCTAAAGAAATGTGAATGTTTAAAAAGCTACCAGTGTGAGCCACAGCAGAGGGCAAGGTAGAGGTAGGAGACTGGGGTCAGACTCACAACAGGGAGACCTTCTCCAGGCAGGCATGGAATCTAACCTGCCTAAGGTCACTGATGACTGTCAGGCCAGTGTGACTGGGCATGACAAGCGCTGGCTAGAGCCCCATGCTCATGTTGAGGAGAATGCAGTCAGGCACCTGGAGGACTGGGGAGGACTGGGGAGGACTGTGAGATAGAGGTGGCAGGGACAGGGGAGTGTCTGTGACCTGGGCAGCGAGAAGGTGGGGGAGGGGCAGTACATAGGAAATGCAGAGCTGGGGGTGGGGGGCGGGGGGTGGACTCATGCAGAAGTGCAGGACACGGTGCAGGAGCCATCGGCAGATGACCAGGCCCAGGTTGGAGGTCTAGGCTGAAGGCATTGTGGCAGCTCAGACAGGGACAGGGCTACCCCGGAACTGGAAGGAGACCAGGGGTCAAGTAGGAGAGACTCAAGGATTTGGGCAGGCTAGCCTAGAAGTCACTTGGAAGAGGGCCAGCTGGGAAGGTGGAAGGCCAGAGCCCTGGACAGGCGGCACACTGTCCCTGGGGGAAGAGGTCCCCTTAGGGTGCTTTGTGGGTGGCAGGGAATCGGGGTGGGTGGGGATGGCCCAGCACCTGTGAAAAGTAAAAATCCTTGAGGAGCAGTTGACTGGGGGCTCGGTGCTAAGAGGGCAGTCTGGGGTGAGTGAGGGGTCAGGTGTAGTCCTGCTGGGTCAAGGGCTGAGCCTACTAGAAAAATGCAGTTTTGGACTTGAGGCCATCTGAGGGGGACAGGCTTGAAGAAGAGAGCTGTGAGCTCAAGTACTGGCTCCAAAATGTCTGCAGGACGTGCACGTGAGCCCTGACACTTTTTTTTTGTTGTTGTTGTTTGTTTTGTTTTGTTTTGTTTTTTCAAGACAGGGTTTCTCTGTGTAGCCCTGGCTGTCCTGGAACTCACTCTGTAGACCAGGCTGGCCTCGAACTCAGAAATCCGCCTGCCTCTGCCTCCCAAGTGCTGGGATTAAAGACATGTGCTACTACACCCATATTTAAAAAGGCATATTTTTATTTTGTGTGTATGAGAGTTTGTCCTATGGGTGCGTGTGTGCACCCTGTGTGTGTGGTGTGTACTTGGTGCTCATCAAGATCAGGAGAGTGAGTTGGATCTCCTAGAAGTAAGGTGTGGGCCACCATGTGGGTGCTGGGAGCTGAACTGGGTCCTCTGCAGGAATGGACAATGCTCTCAAGATCTGGGCCATCTCTCTAGCTGGTCACGTTTCTCCCGTGCAAACATCCTGAGGAGGAAGAGGAAGCTGTCCACCTGAGAGCTTGTCCTCTGTTGCCCAGACATGCAGAGTCAGAATGAGGTGGGCTGTGGTCCGAGAGCACACCTAAGCCTGCACTTGCTCCACCACCCCTCACCCTTCCTAGTATTTTATAAGACTGTCTGGGGCTGGAGAGAAGGTTCAGTGACTAAGAATACGGGTTGTTCTTCCAGAGGATGTGAATCCGATGCTCAGCACTAACAGCTGTAACCTCAAATTCAGGGTGTTAAATGGCAATCGTGCACACACGCTCACCACATCACCACCATCACCACCATCATCACCATCACCACCATCATCACCATCACCACCATCATCACCACCATCACCACCATCACCATCATCACCACCATCACCACCATCATCACCATCACCATCATCACCACCATCACCACCATCACCATCATCACCACCATCACCACCATCATCACCATCACCATCATCACCATCACCATCATCACCATCATCACCATCACCATCATCTGGGAGTGGGTGCAAGACTGGCCTGGAGGGCTGCTGGAAGAACAGGCAGAAAGAGGCTGGATAACATGTTAAAAAAAAAAAAAAACAGTTAGGAGCTGGGGTCAACCTCAGTAGCAGAAGACCTGCCTAGCATACTCAAGGCCTGGGGTTCCATCCTCAGCACTGAAAAAAAACAAACACAAAACCCACCAGACAGGAAAAATCAGTTCCATGGCTCAGTAGGCCGGCTGTTGACACTAATTATACCGTGCACAGCTAACTAGACTAGGCCGCCTAAGCTCTCCTGCAAAGACAAGGACGACCGACGTTTGAGGAGTTGGGTGCACCACCCACATGGATTTGATCACCAAGCTTGATATTTGGGGATTCCTGTAGGGAATAACCATGCTGTACGCTACGGGCATATCCCATTGCTATGCGTCAGTCAAATGTCCTCAAAGGCGTTGCATAAGCCGTGGCAACACGTTCCTGTCCTGAGGCTGGGCTTGGGCTCAGTGCAGGGAGCTTTGCCTTGTGTCTGCCAGGCCCTGCACCCACCCCAGAGCACTGGGGAAATTTTTTTCTTTTTGAGGCAGTATCTCACTGTGTAGCCCCGATCAGCCAGAAATTTACACTGTAGACCAGACTGGCCTAAGACTCCAAATCCCAGAGGGCTGAGAGTAACAGAGTGAGCCACAAGGCCCAACTACTTTACCTTTTAAAATAGAGCAGTGTCAGAGAGTAGGGGAAAGATGAGCCCCTTTGAAGAGCATGAGGGAGATGCCGTGAGCGTGTCATCCCTGTCACCCTGACTGAAATGGGATCACAGAGGGAACACACTCTGTCATGTCTGTCAGGGCACTTCCAGAGAGAGTCAACCCAACAAGAAGCCACCTGAATGTGAACAGCACCTGTGTGGTGGGCTCCCACACTAGATACAAGATAAAAGAATCCCAGCATGCCTTGCTTTCTGCTTCTCCCATCAGCTGAAATGTGAGGAGTCATGCGTGCTCTTGTTACCCGTGGCTTCCCTCAATGATGAACATATGTATCGTGTGTGTGTGTGTGTGTGTGTGTGTGTGTGTGTGTGGTGGCTGACATGTTTGTGTGTCACACACATGTACTCAGACACACACGCACACACGCATGTGTGTACATACCAAAGCTGAGATCCACGTTGGGCATCATCTTCAGCCGCTGCCTTTTTTCATTTATTTATTTGGTTTGGTTTGCTTTGGTATTTTGAGTTAGGCTACGGGGTCCACCTCTCATCTCTCCCGTGCTGAGGTTATGAACGGACACGGCCATGCTCTGATTTTATACGGGGACCAGAATCCAAATGCTCAGCCGGCATTGCGGCAAGCAACATGCTTCACCCACCAGGACACCTTCCCAGCCCCAGCAATGTCTCCATACTCCACGAGCCAACATAAATTATGTTTCCTTAACGTGCTTTCTGTCCCTGAAAAGGCAAGCGTACAGAGTCAAATGTAGACGGTGTCCACACAACCAGAGCTGTCTCTTCCAAGTGGCCAGACAAGCACAAAACAAACTGGAAGATCGTAGTGATGATGATGAAGAGGATGATGAAGAGGATGAGGATGAAGATGGTGATGATGGTGATGGTGGTGATAACGATGTTACCATCATTAGCAGTGAAGTTAGGTGAAGTTAGGTGTGAGCATGCATGTATCCCAGAATTCCATTTCTAGGGGAACAGTCTAGGACCTACGTAAACATTTGCCTTCAAAGGCATCGTTTAAACAGCATGTGTACCAAGAACAGGAGAAGAAGTCTAAGGCTTGGCCTATCAGTTGTTACCATGGGAAGCCATACTTAACTGATAGGACTCTGTCTGCTACCGATCTGCTTGAAATGCAAGCGCACAGAGCTTCCTGTAGAATACTCCAGCTGTGTGAGGCAAAGAAACATCTCTGTACACCGTGACTTGTGGTCACTATTCTTTGTGTTTGTGGTTTTTTTTGAGACAAGGCTTTGTGTAGTCCAGGTTAGTCTTAAACTTGCTATGTGGCTGAGGGTGACCTCGAACTTCTGATCCTCCTGCCTCTAACTTCCAAGTACTGGGGTTATAGGCATGTACTAATGTATCAGTTTTTAACTAAGTTTTAATCATATCATGTTCGTGTGTCAGTTAGGCCTCTGTAGAGGAACAGAATTTGTGGGATTAATAGGTTTATATTGATAGGTGCCAGAAGCCAGGACCCTCGCCCTTACCCTCACCCCCTACCTTTCCCCACCTGCACAGTGTCCCCTGCAGCTTGGCAACTGCAAGATCCTGCTTGGCAGCTGCAGATAGACTCAAAGCAGTGTACCATATCTTCTGAAGAATAGCAGGTAGATCATAATTTAAGGCAGTGCACCGTGTAGACCATGAAATGTTTTAGGGCACAGGCCATGAAGATTCTGTACTTTTCCACCACCTGGCCCCTCTTACCCCCTCCCCTTGAAAAGCATACTATAAAAAAGTGCTTTGCGTTTGAATACACGACTCTTGACAAGCAATTGCTTCCTTGAGTCTGTTCTTCTCTCCCGCCCGTTCTTTTTCAGGTTGTGGTCCTCCTCACCCCCACGAATAACTAGGACCCGCAGGTCGGGTCAGATAGGCTTGTCTTCAATATATGCTGGAATCCCAAAGAAGTAGGCTCTGTGCCAGTGAAGGAGTGGGCTTGCTAGAGAAAATGAGAGAGGCAGGCAAAGGTAAAGCAAGTTCACTTCCTCCGTGTCCTTAGCACAGGCTGCCAGCAGAAGGTGTAGTCCAGATTAAAAGTGGATCTTACCACCCCGGAAAATCTGAACTCAGCCGGGCTGTGGTGGTACCTCCCCTTAACCTAGCACGCAGGAGACAGAGGCGGGCAGATCTCTTATGAGTTTGAGGTCAGTCTGGTCTACAGGGCCCAAGACAGCCAGGGCCACACAGAGAAAGCCTATCTCAAAAAATCAAAAAAAAAAAAACCAAAACAAAATCTGGATTAAAGGTATGTCTTCCCACCTCAAAGACTTGAATTAGAATTGAGTTTTCCCACCTCAAATGGTAAAGAATAATTAAGGGAAATCCCTCACAGGTGTGCCCAGCCCCTTGGGTTTTAGTTAATTCCAGATGTAATCAGCTTGACTACCAAGAATATAAACACCACAGTTCTCCAAATCAGAAACTTCAAAAGTGCATTCTCCGATGGGCAATAAATAGTATGATTTATAGCAAAGGTTTCCTCAGTCACATGCTCTTGGCAACATCCAAACGAATGTGTCTTTCTTTGCTTGTTTAGCAGTGCTGGGGATCAAATACGGGGCCCCCAGCATGCTAGGCAAGGGCTCTCCCACTAAGCATACTGCCTGTGCTAATTTTATGTCAACTTAACACAGGCTGGAGTCATCAGAGAAGACGGAGCCTCAACTGAAAAAAATGTCTCCTTAAGATCATAGGCAAGGGGCTGGAGAGATGGCTCAGTGGTTAAGAGCACTGACTACACTTCCAGAGGTCCTGAGTTCAAATCCCAGCAACTACATGGTGGCTCACAACCATCTGTAATGAGATCTGATGCCCTCTTCTGGTGTGTCTGAAGACAGCTACAGTGTATTCATATACGATAAATAAATAAATAAATAAATCTTAAAAAAAAAAAAAAAGATCATAGGCAAGACTGCGAGGCGTTTTCTTAATTAATGGGAAGGACCAGGCCCATTGTGGTCTTGTTCTGGGTACATAAGAAAGCAGGCTGAGGGCTGGAGAGATGGCTCAGTGGTTAAGAGCACTGACTGCTCTTCCAGAGGTCCTGAGTTCAATTCCCAGCACCCACATGGTGGCTCACAACCATCTGTAATGGGATCCGATGCCTTCTTCTGGTGTGTCTGAAGACAGCTGCAGTGTACTCATATAAATAAATAAATAAATAAATCTAAAGAAAGAAAGAAAGAGAGATAGAAGGAAGCAGGCTGAGCAAACCATGAGGAGAAAGCCAGTAAGCAGCACCCTTCCATGGCCTCTGCATCAGCTCCTGCCTCCAGGTTCCTGCCCTGCGTGAGTTCCTGCCCTCATGGCTTTTGAAGATGAACTGTTAAGTGGAACTGTGAGCAAAAGAAACTCTTTCCTCCTCTGGTTGTTTTTGGTCACAGTGCTTCATCACAGCAATAGTCACCCTAACTAGGACACTGGCTTCTTAGTGAGTCACAGTGAACACCATCCTAGCAGAAGGTTAGAGAAGATAGGAAAGAAACATCTGTGGAAAGTGTGTGCGTGCGTGTGTGCGCATGCGTGTGTGTGTGTGTGTGTGTGTATGCGTGTGTGCGCATGTAGGTCAAAGATCAACATCAGGTGTCTTCTTCCATTACTCTCCACCTTATTTTGTGAGGCCAGGTCTCTCACTGAACCAGGGAGCACCAGGGCACTGACTGCCTCCCAACA
Source organism: Grammomys surdaster (assembly GCF_004785775.1). Lineage (NCBI taxonomy): Eukaryota > Metazoa > Chordata > Mammalia > Rodentia > Muridae > Grammomys > Grammomys surdaster. Next base: position 3,044,213 of record NW_021620941.1, read on the forward strand.
CTGGGCTAACAAACACACCTCCCTGCATCTGCCTTTTTACCTGGGTTCAGATTGAACAGCAAGCCCTGCACCCCCAGTCAATCTCTCCAGCCTCCAACTATCTATCTTTCTTTCTTTCTTTCTTTCTTTCTTTCTTTCTTTCTTTCTTTCTCTCTCTTTCTCTCTCTTTCTTTCTCTTCCTTCCTTCTTCTGTTCTTTCTTTCTTTCTTTCTTTCTGTCTGTCTTTCTTTCTCTTCCTTCCTTCCTTCCTCCTTTCTTTCTTCCATCTTTTCTTTCTTTCTTTCTTTCTTTCTTTCTTTCTTTCTTTCTTTCTTTCTTTCTGGGACAGAGTTCAAGACAGGGCTTCCCTGTGTAGCCCTGTCTATCTTGGAATTTGCTCTGTAGATCAGGCTGGTCTTCATCTCACAGAGATCTGCCTGCCTCTGCCTCCTGAGTGCTCACACACACACACACACACACCAACTTTATCTTTTTAAATAAGTATTTTTCATTCTCTCTCTCTCTCTCTCTCTCTCTCTCTCTCTTTTTTTGGTTGTTCTGTGGGGAAAATTTAAAAAGGCCGCCACAGCGGCGCAAGCCCACCGCCGTGGCGGGTCCCACATCAGGGAGGAAGATCCTATGGTTCCAGCGGCACGGAGGCCTTGGTGGCGGTAGGCCCCAGTAACACGAGGAAGTCCTTGGTTCCAAAAAGATTTATTGTCATGACGGATAATAGATAGATCTAGGCGTACCCCCCCCAAAACTCAGGGCAGTCCCGAGTTATATAGGGAGGGAGAAAGGGGAAGGATTGGGGGAGGATCTGGGGGAGGAATGTTTAATTTGCTCTGCCCTCTGACTTTCATTAGTATGTAAATCTCTAGGGCCTGAGGCCTATAGCCTGGCTTATGTGACTCTATGGAAATGTGACTGTTTTCAGGATCCTAGATGATGGGAGGGACCGAACTCCTGCCAGTTCTCACGCAGAATTCCACCGAGAATCTCGGGGTTCTAAGTACCTGCTCAACCATGACCCAGGATACCCTTATGCAGTCCCACATTGTTCGAGACAGGGTTTCTCTGTGTAGCCCTGGCTGTCCTGGAACTCACTCTGTAGACCAGGCTGGCCTCGAACTCAGAAATCTGCCTGCCTCTGCCTCCCAAGTGCTGGGATTAAAGGCATGCGCCACCACCACCCGGCTTTCATTCTCAATATATAGTGAGAATTTTGGTTACTTTTAAAATATTATATTATAAAAATGCACTTTCATATTTATCCCTCGTATAGGAATGAGGGACTGCTTCGGACTGTCTGCAGCAACTATGATTTGCCTCGTGCTCTAGTAGGGGCATGAGTCTGCCAGCTGCAGAGAGTTTCTGTGAACGTGTGACATTTGGAATTCTGGGAACTTTTCAGAGGTTATATAAATGCTAGGGCCACAAGAGATGGGGGGGGGGGTTGTTGATTGTTTAGGGAGGTTAGTTGCAGTTTGTTGGTAGTTGTGCTCAAAGAAGAAACAAAAGGAAAGAAATTAGATTCCAGGATATTTTTTCCTAATTCCTCTCTCCCCTCTATCCTTGTTTCTCTCCTATGTAGTGTTATGGGGTGAAACCAGGGGGATAAAGGGTGGGACAAAGAAGAACCTCAAAGTAGTAAAAGACTGGCTACTACATGTAGCTGTAGAGCACTGTTTTAAAACCCTGGGTAGAAGCTAGGAGTGGCGATACATGTCTGTCATCCGGCAGGGCAGGCAAGCAGGAAAGTCAATAGCAGAGAGCCATCCTGGGCTTCATAGCAAGTCCCCAGTCTCAAAGAGAAGTAAAATTCCAAATGGCCTTTTGAAGACCCAGGTACAGGGGAACTCAATCCACCAAAGTTCCTGGCAGAAAGGACGGAGGAACAGGGCTGCCTCTTAAGTTGCATGGGACAGCATCACCCCTAATGTGAAGGAGCACAGCGGCTGGCAGTTAGTAGGTGCTGCTTAGGAGCACAGCGGCTGGCAGTTAGTAGGTGCTGCTTAGGAGCACAGCGGCTGGCAGTTAGTAGGTGCTGCTTATGTTGCAGGGCTGGAAGGGACCTGCCCAGGCACAGTTCCTGGCCATATAGGATGTCAAATCTTTGGGTGCCCGCCACACAGAGGGTGCCCTTAAGCCATGTACTGGGGGTCACCACACCATGCTTTAGTGAGCAGCAACTTCCTCTCGGACTGGGAGTGCATTCCACGGGGACAGAGCTGAAGTAAACTAAAGCTCTGCTGGAGAGACAGGCATGTGGCACGTGGAGGAGCAGCCAGCCTGGGAACCAGGGATCTCGGCAGTCCCTCAAGAAGTCTGCCCTCTTTCCTGCTTATTTGTCTGCCAGGTTGCTGGCAACACAGTCACCTGGAGTAAGTCACTTCCGACCAGTGTGCGAGCCTGGGGTCAGGGAAGCCCACGAGTGGGTTGCCCTCCCACAGTGGTCCCTGACCCAGTCTGGGTGTCTTAGAGACCTGTGTAAGTGGCTGGACACCTCCTCCCCATGGAGGACAACCAGGCAAAGGGTGGTTAGCCCAGCTTGGTTGTATGGTCCTGGGGATTACAGAAACTAAGTTTCAGTTTTATCTGGAAAGGGGGGGTGACAGTATGTCCTCCTGGATAAGGTGGTTACAAGATCCCAGGGTCACCATGAGAAACTGCAGTGCGGGATGTGTTATGTGTTGTTACTCAGTGTCACACAGTGGTGGTATGGCTGTGGTAATGCTGGTGATGATGGTGGTGGTGCTGAAGAAGATACTGCTGCTGGTGGTGATGATGGTGGTGGTGGAGATGAAGAAGATGGTGGTGATGACAGGCATGTTGATGATGGTGGAGGGCAGATAATGAAGAAGAAGATGGTTGTAAGAGGGTGGGAGTGCTATGGAATGAACCCAGGCATTATAAAAGCCAACCAAGCAGGCCCTCTACCACTCAGCTGTATCCTGTTATATCTTGTCGGAGGAAAAGAAGTAGTCAGTAGAACTTGGTGTGAAAGAGGCCTGAGTTGCGGTTTGTCATAGCACTGGGACCAGAGATAGGCACTAAGCCCCTTTGAGCTTCTGTTTTCTGGGTACAAGTGGACACAGTGATGCCCCTGGGTACCTGCTACTTGCAGGGATATTTATGGGCCTTGAAATAAGCTTCTGCCTGGGAGAAGCTACTCCATGGGGCAGTAAACCAGGAGGATTTATGGATGCCCCAGAAGTGTAGGGAGGCTGTAGCCAGCAGGGCATAGGACTTGTGACAGGTGGAGGTTCTGGGATCCAGAGCTTCTCCAGCCTAGGAATCTGGGGAGGGCTTCTTTTCCGGATGTCGTCTCTACAGTTCTTCAGGTTGTGGTAAAGCTGGATTTGATGGGCAGCTCACGGTGAGCTTGCGGCATCGTGGTGGCAGCAACGGTGATCTGAGCTCATTCCTGCCCATGGTTGGCATGTTGCCCATGGCACACAGCAGGGCCCTCTGGTGTGTGCCAGACTTTCCCCTCACCAGTATTTAAGGAGATGTGATTTTGTAGGGCTATATCCCTGAGCAAGAAAGGGCTATTCTAAACATAGGAGAATGCTGAGCGGTGAGGGTGCACACCTTTAATCCCACCACGCAGGAGGTACAAGCAGGCGAATCTCCGAGCTTGAGGCCAGCCTGGTCTACAGAGTGGGTTTCAGGACAAGGAGTTGGGGTGGCTAAACAGAGAAACCTTATCTTGAAAAAACAAAACCATAAGAGAGCCAGCCAGAACACTGTAGCCACAGCACGAAGGCAGCTCCCCAGCCAAGCCTGGCTGCTTGCTATCATATCCTGGGGTCAAGACATAAATTTGTGTCTCCAGTTTGCTGTATGGACAGGGATCCCAGCAAACCTTTCTAGAGTAAATACAGTCTTGTTAATAATCCTGAATCACCAGATGCAGTCGACTCCGAGTATGTGACACCAAGAGTGGCTGCAAAAGGCCCGAGAGACTCGTTACACACAGGTAAAACATGATTAAACATCAATGCAGCCACCCGAGGGTAGAGAGCACAATTATCCAAAAAAGCAAGGAAGCCCAGGGAGCTGGATGGGGAGTCTATGAGGTGGAGGAGCTTTCTCTCAAAACCAACATCGGTTCCGCCTGGGCCTCTGTGATGGACAGGACAGGACTAGGTCAGGGAACAGATACCTGAGATGCTGGCCTCTATGGACAAATCAGCTGGCCCCTGGGATCTCACTGCAGAACCCCGTGAGAGGATAAAGAACCCAGGAGGCAGCGACAGTTAAGCTCCCTTGTGCTCACACTGGGTCAGGGCCCCTCTGTGACAGCCTGTGAAATTCAACAGGGTGTTCTGTCCATATTCCTAGGAGAGAAGATATTTTAATCCCAGCACTAGGGAGGCAGAGGCAGGTAGATTTCTGAGTTCGAGGCCAGCTTGATCTATAGAGAGTGTTCCAGGACAATCAGGACTACACAGTGAGACATTGTCTCAGAAAGCAAACAAACATTCTGGGGATGGGGGAAGCCTCCCAGAAACACTAGGGACCCAGGGAGGCCTGCCAGGTCCTCCCTTACCTCTTTCCGAGTGGAAGCCCTGCAGTCCAAATGACTAAAGCAGAAACTGATCTGTGCAAGGGAGTCCCACAGAGCCTGCCTTCAGGCAAGGTTTGATCTAAGCTCAGGCTCTATGAGTCTGATGTTTTCTCTCTGTTCCTGCCTCTGATTCTCCCACATCGAGGACACTCGCAGAAGGAATGCAGCAGATGAGGGCTTCCATTGTGGGTTTCCATCTCACTAAAAACGATGACTTCCTCCCTCTACCCCATTCTGCCTCTTATGCCTCCAGTGCTGGGTCCCAGTGACTCGAGTATCTGAATTTGTCTATAGTCTACCCAGTGTGTACACGTGTCTGCTTGGTGCTGAGGCGGAGCGGGGGCTTCCGCACACTAGGCAGGTCCCTTACCACCTCAGCACTCATTCATCAATATCTTGAGTCTGTCGGTCCACAGGATGGGGAGTCAGGGGACACGGCTATCCATTAAAACCAATCGGTCTGAGCCTACAACGATGTACACACGTGAGAAAGCAGAGGTCCATTCTGGAATAGTGCATAGGGGATGAAGGATGGAGGGGCCAGAGATCCCAGGACATGCCCTCACACATGCCTTGCTGTGTGCTGCACCTCTCTGGACACCTCGGAACTTCCTAACTCCTATGGCCAAGTTATCATGTTCTGGATGGCTTAGTAGTGCTTCCTCCATGCAGCCCTCCTTGACCACATGTCACCAGGGTAAACCCATTCTATTCCTGTAGGCACTTGAGCTTGAGATTGCACTTTCCTTTTTTAATTTTCAAAAGGCTCATCTTGGGCCTGGAGGGATGGCTCAGTGGTTGAGAACACTGGCTGCTTTTCCAGAGGTCCTGTGTTCAATTCCCAGCAACTGCCTGGTGGCTCATGACTCTCAATAATAGGATCTGATGCTTTCTTCTGGTGTGCAGATGTACATGAAGATAGAGTGCTCACGTAACAACAACATAACACATAACAATGAGTAAGTCTTTAAGAGTCATTATATGTGTGCATACGAATATTGCATCTGCATATATGAAAACCATGTGGAGGTTAGAAGGCAGCATTGGCTCCTCCAAAACTGGAGTTGGGGGTGGTGGTGGTTGTGAGCCTCCATATGAATGCTGGGGAATCGAATCCACAGCCTCTGCAAGAGCAGCAAGTGTTTTTAACTGCGGAGCCATCATTCCAGCCTCTATGTCTTTTCAAAAAAGATTTATTTTTAAGATTTGTGTGTGTGTGTGTGTGTGTGTGTGTGTGTGTGTGTCTGTCTGTCTGTCTGTCTGTCCTTCTTGCCGTTCTATTGTTCTGATTAAACACCATAATTAAGGCAGCTTATAACAGGCAGAGTTTGATTGGGACTTGTTGACAGCTTCAGAGTATTGGTCCGTGATCATCATGACATGAAGGATGGTGCAGGCAGGCAGGCAGGCATGGCATTGGAGCAATAGCACAGGGCAGGGAGAGAACACTAACCTGGACCTGGCTTGAGCTTCTGAAACCTCAAAACCCATCCCGAGTGACACACCTCCTCCAACAAGGCCATGCCTCCTAACCCTTCCTAAACTGGAACCCAGTGTTCCCATTTGTGAGCCTCTGGGGCCATTCTCATTCAAGCCACAGAGTGTATGTTATGTGCATAGGTACCCATGGAAGTCAGAAGAGTGCCTCAGATTCCCGGGAGCTGGAGTTGCAAGCGGTTGTGACCCACCTACCCGGGCACTGGGAACCAAACTTGAATCCTCTAGAAGAGCAGTAAATGCCCTGAACCACTGAACCATCTCGAGATCCTTTAAACAGGTTGTTTTTGTTTTTAAAAAAACAGTTATATTTATTTATTTGTGTATTGTAGTATTTGTGTGTGCATGTTGGGGGATGTATTCATGTCAGAGGGAGAGTGGTGTATTCATGTGTGTATGTATGAGTGGTGTATTTCTCTGTGTGTGTGCGTGTGTGTGTGTGTGCATGTGTGCATGCTTGCCTGTATGTCCGTGTGTGGAGGCCAGAGTTTGGTCAGGTGTTTCTCTGGCTCTCTACCTTGTTTGTTGAGACAGTCTCTCACTAAACCCAAACCTTGCTGACTTGGCTAGTCTGGCAGCAAGCCCCCAGGATTCACCTGCCTCTGCCTCTCTAATTAGTGTTGGAGTTACAGGTGTGTAGGGCCACACCCAGATTCTTAAGTGGGGGTTGAACTTGGATCCTTGCTTACACCAAGAGCATCTTACTCCCTGGGCCACCTCCCTGGCTCTGCGTGCTCCATCTCCTGTGGAGTTGCTGAGATGTCCCCAGGCAGATGCTCCACTGTCCATCCCACCAGAGTCTTCCTTTGTCCTTGACCTCACCATTGTCAGTGTCTCTCTGATCTCAGTTCTCGTGGAGGTGAGACCAGCATTGCACAGTGGCTTCCCTGTGGGACAAGGTTGAGCATTTCTCATGTGCTCACTGGTCACCTATGCATCTGCAGAACTGCCCTTCACTGGCTGGACTAACCAACGGGAACAGGACTGTGTACAGCCAATGGTACAGATCTAAGGTCAAGATGGGCCTTTTTCCTATTCTAGATACAAAGAGAGCTCAAAAAGGACCAAAGACCTCAATGTAAAAGCCAATACTGTGAAACTCTCAAGCTTTGGGATACAGCTCAGTGGTAGCACTCTTGCCTATCGTGCTCAAGGCCATGGGTTCTATCCTTGACACTATTGAAATTAACTTATTCAAACTCAAAAGGAAATTTAAAAAGCATCATGATATGGTATTCACTCACTGATTATTGGATATTAGCCCAGAAGCTTGAAATACCCAAGATTCAACTCACAGACCACATGAAGCTCATGAAGAAGGATGACCAAGTGGGGGTGCTTCAGTCCTTCTTAGAAGGAGTAACAAAATACTCAAGGAAGCAAATATAGAGACAAAGTGTGGGACAGAAACTGAAGGAGGGGCCGTCTGGAGACTATTCCACCCATGGGATGGGTATCCATCCCATGTGCAGTCACCAAAGGTAGAGGCTGATGTGGATGTCAGGAAGTGCATGCTGACAGGAGCCTGATATAGCTATGTTCTTAGAAGTCTGCCAGAGTTTGACATATTCCGAGGCGGATGCTTACAGCTAACCATTGAACTGATCAAGGGGTTCCCAACGGAGGAGTTAGAGTGAAGACTGAAGGAGCTAAAAGGGTTTGCAGCCCCATGAGGAGAGCAACAGTACCAACCAACCAGAGCTCTCAGGCTCTAAACCACCAGCCTGGGAGCACATAGGGAGGAACCCATGGCTCCAGCTGTATATATAAGGGAGGATGGCCCTGTCAAGCATAGGTGGGAGAGGAGATCCTTGGTCACATGAAGGCTGGACACTGTGTGTGGGGGAATTCGAGGGTGGGGAGGTGGGAATGGGGGGGCAGGTGGGGCACATCCTCATAGAAGCAGGAGGAGGGGGAATGGGATAGAGGGTTCCTGGGCATGGGGGGGGAGTGGGGTAAGGGGATAACATCTGAAATGTAAATAAAATATCCAATAAAAAAAGAAAAAGAAAGCATCATCATATTAAATTTTACAAATGTTTCTCAGACATGATCCTAAAACAAAGGGAAAAGAGAAAAAGTCAGAGGTAGGAGGATCCTGAGCTACATAGCATAAAATTACATCTAAAAATTTAAATGGGGCTGGCAATTTGGCTCAGAGTGTAATGTTGTTTGAAGTATAAGCCTGGCAACCTGAGTTTGAGCTTCAAAATCTACATAAAGGTAGAAGAAAAGGGCAAAGTCCATAAAGCTCTCCTCTGGCCTCTGTATGTGCACTTGATCTGTACACACACACAACATACACGACACACGCAACAACACAAACACGCACACACACACTTATACACACATGATGCACACCATGTGCAAATGCACACATACACACACACACATTCTTTCATACACACATACCAAAATTAAGTAAGAAAAATTAATTACAAAACATTTGTGTATCAAGGAACACTATTGAAAATGTGAAAACTCAGGATGGGAAAAATATCTGTGAGTCACAGACTTGATTTTGGATTAATATCCAGAATATATAAAAAATATCTACAGTGTAACAAATATAAAAAAATATCAGATTAAAACAGGCAAATATGTTTTGTTTGCCTCATCCCTTGAGGGGAGGAAGGCGGTGGTTTGAATATGTTTGGCCCAGGGAGTGGCACTATTAGGTGTGGCCTAGTTGGAGTGGGTATGGCCTTGTTGGAGTAGGTGTGGTTTTGTTGGAGAATGTCACTCTAGTGGTAGGCTTTGAGACCCCCCTAGCTGCCTGTGAGACAGTATGCTCCAGGCTTCTTTTGGAAGAATGAAGATGTAGAACTCTCAGCTCTTCCATCACCATGCCTGCCTGGATGCTGCCATGCTTCCTGCCATGATGACAATAGACTGGAACTCTGAACTGTAAGCCAGCCCCAATTAAATGTTTTCACTTATAAGAGTTGCCTTGGTCATGGTGTCTCTTCTCAGCAATAGAAAGCCTAACTAGGACAAGGATGCAGGAGGATCAGGAGTTCTAAGCCATCCTTGGCTACATAGTAAATTTGTTACTGTCTAGAGGTCCAGTTCAGGTTTGTTTTCTCCGCCAGTGGAGGAATTAAAAAGCAGGAAAAGATGCAACTGACAGATTAACCAGTGAAGAAAGCCTTTTATTAAAGCTAAAGAAATCTATACATCCACAGTAAGCACCAGAGAAAACACCCCTCTACAAAGCAGAGGAATGCTTGGGAACCCGAAAATACAGTACCTTCTCCAGGGCTGGGAATTTTAAGGGTCTCTGAGGGATTTTCCCTCATATAATTTAGGGTTGGTTGGTTTGAAGAAAGACAAGGTGGCTGACAGGTTCACAAGTTTGGTGTAAACATGACCTGACTGGGCCTTGAACTTGTCTGGCTGGTCCATCAGCAAGGCTAGAGGGCAGGCTGGAGTGTGTGCTGGCATTGGTGGGAGCACAAGCCTGCTAAGCCTTTGTTTTAAACTGTCAGGCTTTTGTCTCTGATCAGGAGGGTGAGGAAGAAGCCAGCCATCTTGGAAGTTTAACACCTTTATTACCTAGTCATGCTCTCCCCCTTCCCCGCCATCTTGTCTGCCTGTCAGAGAATCTGTCTAACTCCTAGATGGTCAAATTGAACACCAACCTGAATTGCATGAAGTCATGTGTCAAAACAACACACACAAAATAGGGAAAATAAGAAAACCTCAACATGCTAGGTGAAATAGAATCACAGGCACACACATACACGCGCATGTGCACACACACACACACACACACACAGACACACACACAACCCAGAGTTTTGTATGGAGCATTAGGACACAGCATCAGCTTTTCCAGGATAAACACGTTTTCAAGACTGCACAGCAGGATAAAGGTGTTCACACAATTGACCTGTGCACTTAAGAAAGTGAAGCTGGGATTGGAGAGGTGTCCGAGTCAGTAAGAGAGCTTGCTGCTCTTGTAGAGACCCGAGTGCAGTTTCTAGCCTATGCCTGACAACTCATCACCACGTGTAACTCCAGTTCCAGGGGATCTGCTGCCCCCTTTCACTTCCATGGGCACTGCACACACATGTGCATATACACAGTCACAGATACAGATACCCAGAGACATAAGTAAGAATAAAATCAATCTTTTTTTTAAAGGCTAAGACAGAGCCAGGCATGGTGACATATTCCTGTAGTCCCAGCACTCAGGTGTGAGGTAGTGCTAGACACATGAGGTTAGGAAGCCAAAGTCAGCTTTATTTGGTTACATAATAAAATTGAGCCCAGTCTAGTTTATATGACTATTTTTAAAAGATGTATTATATATATATATGAGTACACTGTAGCTATCTTCAGACACACCAGAAGAAGGCAACAGATCCCATTACAGATGGTTGTGAGTCACCATGTGGTTTCTGGGAATTAAACTCAGGTCCTCTGGAAGAGCAGTCAGTGCTCTTAACCACTGAGCCATCTCTCCAGTCCCAATAAACGAACAGCCTAAGAACATGATTCTCCCAATGTCTCATCATTTGTGTGTGGTGTGAGTGCTGGGAACCGAACCCACAGTCTTACATGGGCTGAGAAAGCACTCTGCCACTGAGCCACATCCCCAACCTATTGACAATTTAAAAAAAAATCATATGGCATATTTTTTTTTTTAAAATTTAAGGGGCTGAAAAGATGGATCAGTGGTTAGGAGCACTTGCTGCTCTTTCAGAGGACTAGAGTTGGAGTGAGTCCTAGCACTCACACCCATTGGTCAGGGCACCTGTAACTCTAGCTGAAGATCTGATGCCTCTGGCCTCTGTGAGCACCTGCACACATGTGCGCCTCCCCTATAATTAAAAATAAAAGAAAATCCATTTTTTTTTTCTTTTTTTTTTTTTTTTTTTTTTTTTTTGGTTTTTCGAGACAGGGTTTCTCTGTATAGCCCGGGCTGTCCTGGAGCTCACTCTGTAGACCAGGCTGGCCTTGAACTCAGAAATTCGCCTGCCTCTGCCTCCCAAGTGCTGGGATTAAAGGCGTGCGCCACCACCGCCCGGCCAAAAAAATCCATTTTTTTTGAGGCAGCATCTAACTATATTTCCCAAGCTAGCCTGGAACTCTATGTAGGCCAGACTGACCTCAAATTTACAGAGGTCTACCTGCCTTTACCTCTCAAGTACTGGGATTAAAGATATGTATCACAATGCCCAGTTAATCAAAATAGTTTTTAATCAAAATGGTAATTATTTTTTATCATAATGGAAAATCTAATAGCAATGGGGAAAAGACTCAGGCTTTTCTACAGGTTTACAAATGGCCAATGAACACATGAAAAGACCCCCAGGGCAATGTCAATCAAAGCCACAATACCTTTCCACTCCTTACTCATCTTGATGGCTACTGTTAACAACAAAGGAATATCTAAAAACTAATTAAGTGTTAGCTAGGATCTGAGTCAGAAACCTTGTGAACTGCTGTGGGCACCTGAAACTTTGTAGCAGAAAATGAAAAGGCAACTCCTCCAAGAAATTAGATACAAAATTACCATATGAGCAGCTGAGCCCACATTTAGGTATAGACACCAAAGGAAGAACAGCTGGGGTTTTATAGCCATTTTCACACCAATGTTCACAGTGTCGATTCATAAAAAAGTCAATACACATGTACAGACATATTTTGGGTTGAAATGTGTGGGGTGGAATGGGTAAAAGTGTTTGCTCTACAAGCATGAGGTTCTGAGTTCAAATCCCCAGTACTCATGTACTGGGCCTGGTAGTAGGTGTCTCTCAACTTTGGGGGATGGAGTTAGGTAGATCCTGAAAGCTTGTCTTCCAGCCTAGCCAAAACCAGTGAACTTCAGGTTCTCTGAGAGACCCTGCCTCAAGGCAAGAAATTGCAGAGTGAAGCAGGACTACTTGCAAGGTCCTGCTCCAGCCTCTGTATACACCTGTACAGATGTGCATACTCATAGGCATGTAACACACAAGGGAGTGGAGGGTGGACTGAATGGATAAATAAGGGGCTGGGAAGATTGCTCAGTGGACAGAGAGTACTTGACTCCCACTAACTAATTTCTAAATGTTTTTGTTGTTGTTTTCAGAAAAAAACCAATGTAGTTTGGGATGTTCCCAAGTACACAGTAAGTTTCCTTCACCAGCCTTACCTTTTGAATTCTGGGGTTCCAGGTAAACCACCATAGGTGACATAATAATCTCTGAACAATGGCATCTTGCTATATTGCCCAGGCTGTCCTTCAACGCCTGGGCTCCAGCAAGTTTCCTGCCTCAGCCTTCTGAGTAGCTGAGACCACAGACATGCCTCACTGTGTTCCCCCACCACCACCACTGTCACTTGGTGATGTCTTGTGAAGCACTTGGGTTACACGGTTTTGGTTGTTCATGTAACAGGTTTTGCAAGGAACTATGTCCCGTCAAGGTTATGAGGGTTCTCCTGATCATCATTTTAGCACCTTGTTTAGGTGAGGATGAATTTTTGAACTCTTAATTCTATTTCACTGACCTACATGTGCACCAGTACCATGCCTGCTTGAATTCTGTCAGGTTTACATTTTTAAATCAAATATGGAATTTTCCAACCGTCTTGTTTTTTGAGACAAAGTCAGTTTGTAGTCCAGGTTGACCTTGAACTTCTGTCTCTCTTTCCTGAGCATCTGGGATCACAGATCCTAAAATAAATAATTCTTTTTCAACATTGCTTTTGCTAAACTGGAGCCCCTGAAATGTATGTGGTTGGGGTGGGGGAGTGCACTTACCAATGCGTGCACATGTGGAAACCAAAGGGCACCAGTGTCTAACGCTGTCACTCCACTTTGGTACCAGCTGGTCTGAAAGTCACTATGTAGACCTGGCCTTAAACTCAGAAATCTGCCGGTGCTTGCAGCATATCATCACATTCTATCTGATTTGTTGAATCTAGGGCTCAGAGTTTCAAGCAGACTGGATGGGCAGTGAGCCTCTAAGATCTCGCTGTCTCTGTCTCTCCAGCTCTGGGGTTACGCCTTGGTGTGCACCGCTGCACCAGGACTTTTATGTTATTTCTAGAGAGCTGAACTCAGGTCCTCAGGCTTGTGTAGCAAGCACTTTATCCATTGGGCCAATTCACCAGTTTGTGGATATGTAATCCAGCTTGTGAATTTGCTAAAGCAGCCAGCAGAGAGAAAGACAGGATGATGCTCGTTTGTAAACAGGGAAATCAGGGAGTATTTTGGCTTTTGTTTGTTTTTCGAGACAAGGTTTCTCTGTGTAGCCCTGGCTGTCCTGGAACTCACTCGGCTGACCTACACCTTTATTCCCAGCACTCGAGAGGTAAAGGCAAGCAGATCTCTATGAGCTCCAGGACAGCCAAGTCTGCTCAGAAATCTGCCTGCTTCTGCCTCCCAAGTGCTGAGACTAAAGGTATGTGCCACCGCTGTCCAGCGTATTTTGGCTTTTTTTGGTCTTTTTTTTATTTATTGTTTGGGGAGTATTATCTCCACGACATTGCCTCTGGCCATCGATGAGGATGGCTTTCCCCTTACTTGTCTCTCTCCCCTGTTCCCTCTCCAAAAATGTGTGGATCATTTTCAGAACAAAGTTTGCATTTATCAGCCTGTTCCTAGGTGTATTATCCTTCTTAGGGAAATAGCACTGTTTTCTTCTGGGCTATTGATCACTTCTTGTCTGTTGAGGTATAGAAACATGATAGACCTTTTTTTTCTTTTCTTTTTCTTTTTTTTTTTTTTGAGATGAGGTCTCACTGATGCAGACTTGGCTGTCCTGGAGCTCATGAAGATCTGCTTGCCTTTGCCTCTGGAGTGCTGGGAATAAAGGCGTGGGCCACCATGCCAGCTAGACTTTTTTACAATTAATTAAAGGTATTTCTTAGAATTTCTTTTTCTGGAGCTATTCTACTGGCTTCTTAAGCCATATTTTGTTTTTTTAACTTTGTATTGGTTCTTTGTGAATTTCCCATCATGCACCCCATCCCACTCATCTCCCTGTCCCTTCATATCTGTTTTCTAACCTTGAAACTTCCCTGCAAGTGAAAAATAAAATAGAATAAAGTCTTCTCCTGAAAGCTGTAGTGTGTCACAGCATGTCCTGAGTATGCCCTTTTGTGCACTCATCTTTACTTGCAATGTTCATTCACTGCATTGGTCTGGTTTGAGGCCTCTGGCTTCTGCTACATTATCTATACTGGACCCTCATGGGACTCCTCTCTTACCTCCAGTTGTTGCCCTGTGTCACGGAGATATTTGGATCTACAGGACTGGCCCTTTCCTGCACCCCAGCAGATGATCAAAGATGGGGTAGATGTTGGGGTGGGCCAACTCAAAGCCCCGAATCTGGGCCTGAGAGCCAGCTGAGTTGCTCAGCAACCTGTGCAGTTCTGTGCCTCCCCTACCAGGGTGAGTTCCCCAGCACTGCCCCAGTTAGCTCACCCAGTGCCGCAGCCAGCAAGGGTCACGGTCAGCTTTCCTGCTCTCATGTCCTTGGGGACAGTTTGGGTCAGCTCTACTGTGCTGCCCAGGTGAGTGGTGGGGCCAGCTCTCCCAAAGTGTGGTGCCAGTGAGAGGTAGAGCCAGCTCTGCACAGTGCCTTAGGGGGGCAGTCCAGAAGAGGGAGATCTCCATGACCTTTGATGTTATCATGGGCCTGGAACATCTACACAGACCCCAGCTACCATAGGACCACAGTCACAGACCCATAGCTCTCGGCAGCAGTCTGAGCCCAGATGTCCCTATAGCCTCAAGGGGCAGCACAGGCCACTTGAATCAGCATGTCCCCCCTTGGTAGAATGTTCCTCAAATATCCATACGGTCTCTGTGGCAGCCCAGTCCAGACATCTACTTGGCCTTTGGTGGTAACTTGGGCCACAGACATTGATACAGACCCCAGCTGCAGCAGGACCATAGACCCAGACATGGCCCTTGGTGGCAGCCAGGGACAGGTCCCCACTGTGGCCTCCTCCTATCTTCCTCTTCCTCGCTGCTGTTGAGTGTCCAGTCTCACTTTTCTCCAGTGTACAAACCCCTTGGCTTTGCCTTTTCTTCCATCTCTCTGTCACATACGCCATCATTCCTACCTCTCTATCACATTCATTCACGTACTGACGGCTGCAGCCAATGCCTGGGTGTCTTTCTTCCAGCCACTGCTGGCTGGCCCTTAGGATTTCTTTTTCAGTGTGAGTGCAGTGTGGTGCCCTCCCTCATATAGCAGAAGATTTCCTAGAGGTGGAGTTATAGGTGCTTGTGAGCCACTCAGCTTGGAACCAAACTTGGGTCCCTTGGAAGAGCAGCAAACGTCTTTACCACTAAGTCACCTTCCACCTTGACCCTGGATGACTGAACTTGGGTCACCAGGCTCTGCGGCAGGTGTCTATCTGCTGGCTCCACAATTAATTTTTGTGTATTGGTCTGGTACTTTGTACAATCACATCCACATCTGTGTGCTTAACCCAGCAGGCAGGAGCTTCTGGAGTCATTGTGACTCATCCACAACAGAGCAAGCCTCGAGGCAGGTGCCTGCTGGAGGGGCGTCTAATGCTGTATGGGAGAGAGCATCAGTGGGAAGAGAAGCGAGGCAGCTTGATCCACAGGGCCGGGACAGAGCATCACGAAGAGCCCAGGCTTTCCACTTAGGGTCACACTGACCAGGGAGGGGTGTAGTACCTGGATGAGTGGCTTTGATGTTCTTTTTAAGGCAGTGCCAGGAGGTAGATGAATAGATCACAGGAAGAGCTCAGACCAGGTATAGGCTGAAACAAAATCTGGGTTATCAGGGAGCCTGAGGAGGATGGGGAGCCTGCCTCGAGTTGATGCAGAGCCCCAGTACCCAACACAAGGAAGGACACAGGAAACCTGAGTAGCAAGGTGACTCAGACAGAAGTCTGACTTGCAGGTGGCAAAAGTCTAGAGACAGGAGAATGTCTTATTGTGCCAAGCTAGTCAGGCTAGAGCATCGTATCAATAGGGGCTGTTGCTGTTTGGGTGAAAGCGATAAAGATGCGCCTGCCGCATACACCACAGTTCCCAGTGGCTTGCTCTTTGTGTCTTCCATATTCCAGCACTGTCTGCAAGCCAGATGTAACCAGATGTAACTGCTCAGTCTTGGCCTGGCAGATGTTAGCACAGAAGGTGATTTTCAGACCTCACAGGCTCGAGCCCACTGATGCAGTCCCTCAGCAGCACGTGTCTAGAAGGGCTGACAAGGCGTGTTGTGAGCTTGTGCCTCCACACCCGTGTAAGGGAGCAGATTCTTCACTTATATGCAGGTCAGCCATGCCCTGCAGTTCCTAAGTGGGTCACTTCTACTTTCTCAAATGCTGAGAAAATTCCTCTTGGGGTAGACAGGCCAGTACCAGGGGCCAGAGCTAAGTTCTCAAAGGCCAAGGGGCCTGTAATGTCATGGGGGTTACTTTGGTGACACACAGCATGGCCCCCTTACAGGATCCACTCCCCCAGCCCCTTGCTTGGAAGCCAGAGGAGCACACAACAGTTTATCTGTCCACCTGACAGATTCCTGATGAAGGCGGCCACAGATAGCTGTGCCATGGAGGAAGCAGTGGAGGGCACAGGGCTCAGCAGGGCACATCTGAGCCAGACAGCTCCATGGACCATGGTACCACAAGTGCATCCTTCAACACGGAGACAAGTAGGAGCAGGAGGGCCCAGCCCTCGCATTCCTCAGGCCAGTCAACTCTTTGACTTCAGAACATTTTGTATCAGACCATCTTGCGGACAGGACAGTTACACCTCCCATCAAGGGTGGCTGCCCTGGACCAGCCAAGCATGAGTCACATGTGACAGGTTTGTGTACACAGGGAAGAAGCGATGCACCATGGACAAGTGCACTGGCCACTGGGATGGGTCTCCACAGTGACCTTTGGATTTTCTTTTTGGGACTGCTGAATGTCCCTTTCTGGGTTCAAGCACCAGTAACACTCACTGTGAACTTAAAAACATAAAGATTATGAATGATCTGATCACACGTATGTTTATGTACCACATGAGTGCTTGGTGCTCAAAGTTAGAGACGGCATCAGAGTCCCTGGAGTTTACGTGATGGATGGATGGGTGCGAACCACCACATATGTACCAGGGCATTTTAAACCCAGGGCATTTTAAGAGCAGCCAGTGCTCCTAACCACTGAGCCATCTATCCTCTTAAATGTGAAGGCTAAGGCCAGTGCTAGAGCTTAGTATGTACCAAACTTAGTAAATGGGGTTCTAGTGTTCCTTTCATATGTAGGAGCAGTAGGTCCATATGTAGGTCTCTTGGCCTCAGAATGTGAACCTGTGGTCAGAGAGCAGGCTCCTGTTTTCCTAGTGCCAAACTGGGTCTGTGGGGGGTCAGAGTTTCCAGACAGCCCAATAGCTAGCAGCATTCCTAGCTGAGATGCCCTGGGTGGCTCCAGGGAAGCAATGGGAAACAGCCAAGGGCTCCATTTAAGCTGGCTTTTTTCCTCCACCTCTGCCCTGGCCATTGTATGCACTTAATCAGTCACAGACCTGCAGATACACTGGTTCAAGTCCCAGCTAGACACTACCCTCGGATTAAAAGTCCTCATTGGAGCTGTTGTCAAAGCATCACCAAAGACAGTCCTATCGACCCCGCTGGGCACTGGTAGGAGGTATGACCTCCAGAGCCAACCACAAACTCTGGACCCTATGGGGCCCTTGGTACTCCTGGAAATTAGAATGGCTAGGTTTCCTAACCCCAGGGTCACTTCTCTGTCATTCTTTGTTGCCCCTGCCTCAGCACTCTCTCCTGGAATCTTATAGACTCTGTCCCATCCTTCACTCTAGACACCTTTACAAACCCGAAGTCACTGACAAGGGTTATAGTGGAGGCACCATGGAGCAAACATGACATTGTTAGCCAACAGATACATACTCTAAGGCTTTGTAGAGCACAAGGCATGTTTAACATTACTACAGCTGCGCAGTAGAAGCCAGAGTTCCCACTCGTGCTGGGCTGGACTCCACTTGCTTCCTCCACGGGCTTGGCTGCTGACTGGGTGGCATGGGGGGCAGTATGACATAGCTTTCTTCAGGTTCCATGGTCTGCAAAGACCAGGCTTTGGATGGACAAGTCACACAACCAGCAGGCTCCCTGAATGGCCACTGCCCCTGGAGCATCCGTCTCTGACCAGGGAAGGAGTCTGTAGTCAGGCAGTGTGGGGATGGTCAGCTCCAAAAGGCAGCATAGCGGGAATGGGCTATGAACGTTCTACCTGGGGTGGGGCCTCAGCACCACACTCTCACATCTAGTTCTGAGATAGGGTCTCTCACAGGACCCAAGGCACGCTGACAGCTAGAATGGCTTGTCAACAAGCTTTGGGGATCCTCCTGCTCCCCACGTGTGAGGCTTACAGCCAGGCACCACCACAGCTGGCTTTTAGTGGGTGCTGAGGATCCAAACTCAATGTGCCATGCTTGTGTGGCTGGTACTTCTCCACAGAGCCACTTCTCCAGCCCAGAGCTGTATTCAAAGATGAACTTTTCCTGTACCAAAGTGCTGTCAACCTAAAACATTCCTAGTGAAGGGGTCAGAGACATGCTGACCTAAATGTCTGATCCCACAAGGATGATAACCCTATTGGATAACCAGGAAGTCTGTTTCAGTGAGGATTCCTGCTGTCACATCCAGAGGTAGCAGCAGAACTGGATCCTGACCTGCATCTCCTATGGCTGTACATCAGCAGTCTGCACTGGTACCACAGGCCTGGTAGGTAAGGCTTTGCCAGGTGGGGCTACTGTCAGTGAGAGCGGGTGGCAGGCAGCCAGCTGATTTAATTAGCACAGATAACAAGGAATTACCACAGTTCTCAACCTGTGGGTCACAACCCCTTTGGGGATCAAATGACCCTTTTACAGAGATTGCCTAAGACCATCTGTATATCAGATATTGACATTACAGCCCATAACAGTATCAAAACTACAGTTATGAAGTAGCAACAAAAGTAATTCTCTGGTATGGGGTCACCACAACATGAGGAACTGTACGAAAGGGTCACAGTGTTAGGAAGGGTGAGAACCACTGCATTTTGAGGAGACAGACAGGCAGTGCCTGGGCTTCCTTCCCTAGGACCGGACACAGGTTTCCACATGGACTCTTTATTGGGCACATTTGCTTTGTAGTGAAATGCCTCCATACAGCGGCCAGCCCACCAACCCTGAGCACATCCACATCCCATGCTTGCAAATACTTCAATGATTAATGCTAAGAATTACTAAGGGGTCCCCAACCCCTGCACCCCAACCCGAGTAAGGCATACAGGCCCAGAAGACCTCCTTCAGGTGAAACCTCTGGGTTTAGTCTGACAATTATTTGGGTCCTAGAAAGGCTGATTAGGGAATGAAGAGTTCCTCTATGTGGACAGAAGGAAACAGTGCCTGGATGCTAAGAAGGCTGGTCCTGCAGCTCTCCATCTACTGCACGTCAACTCCAAAGGAGCATCCTGTCTCAGAGGTGAGTCTGTCTCACTCTGCCCTTTATGGGCACACCAGGAACCTGTGTGCCTTCCCCACTGGCCAGTATGAAGTCTCCCTGTGGTCAAAAGCACACCAGGTCCTGACATGCCAGTCATGACCACATCTGCTCCCAAGCTTGTTCTGTCCCTCAGTGCAGCCTCTTAAGCAGGCAGGTGGTCCCTGGCCAGGCAGAGAGGGTCACCCAAATGTATAATGCTTTTTAAGCATGAAACAGACACACCTCTACAGGACAGACCCAGAGGAACTGGGAGACTCCTTGGCCTGTGACACGTGAGCACATTCTAGGTGATACAGATATGAGTAAGACTCCTGTGAATGTTTTTTTACAATCTTGCCAGGGCAGCCTCAGGAAAGGAGTAAAAGGCATTGAGAACACTGGCCTGCTCTAAATAGCCGAGAGAGCAAATAAAGTCCTCATGGAACTCTAGAGAGCAAAGGCAGCAGCAGTGGCCAGGGCAGGCCCCTGAGGAGCACATGGTGACGTGCTGAGGCCTGGGCAGGTCAGCATGTGAACTCGGGGGTGATGGAAGCAAGGCTAGCTGGTGGGCTAGGATCTTTCTTCGAGGATCAGTAGTTTGGCAGAACGAGGTTGTCCTCCTGGGCGTGTGGAACTGGGCCAGCAACCTCATCAGACTAATGCTTCCTCGAGGAACATGCTTTGGGATGCGGGAGGTGGCCAGAAGCCACAAAAATGGGACACAGGGATCGTTGATAGGCTTCCCCTTCTGCAAAAACTGGCTTTAGATTCCATTCCAAGGGCCAGACAAGCATTGCTGTGTGCGGAGATCACCACATGGTGCAAAGCAGCAACACACAGCTTTAGTTTGCATAGTTTGCACTCTCTTGATAAAATGCTCCCTGGTTTAGAAAATACATTCTGCACGCAGCTGCAGGCAGACAATGCTGCAGTGCACCAGCCTGCAGCTGAGTATGCCAGAGAGGGCCAAGGGAGTCAGTGGCAAAGCAGGAGGGAGTGTGGGGAGCGAGGGAGAAAGGAGGGGGGAGAGGAAAGGAAGGAGTGAGAGGAGGGAGGACTGAAGGACCGAGAGGAGCAGAAATCCTGCAAGCACTTCAGGAGCTGGGCAGCCCTGGCTGGCTGCGCAGACTGGGGCTGGAGAGTGGGGACACTTAGGTATTTTACTCCGAAGTGGTTTCTGAAGGAAAACTGAAGACTCAGGCCTGATGTGAGGCAGGGTTGTTGACCCTGGAGTGAGCTGTTCCCCTAGAGAGAAGGAACCCCAGTCAGGCTCAGCAGTAGACTATGCTCTGCTATTTAAACACGAGAGGCTGAGTCCTGTTAAGAGCCAGAACTCAGAGCTGAACACTTGTTCCTGTTGTCCAAGAAATAATTATCTAGCAAAATCTACACTTTATTAAATGTCACAGCCCACAGCTTCTAGTCCACAGCACTCTCAAAAAAGGTATAGATACCTCACACAAGCAGAAGCGGGTGGGGGCACAGAGCAGAGCTATTAATACCACAGTGGCAGTGCAATGCACACCCCATCTTTGCTCAGCCTCCAACACAAGGGCTTCACCATTCAAACACAGTTGTATGGAGCCGGGTGGGCTAAGACGCCAGGCTGCAGAGGGCAGCTCATGAGCTGGGGTGGCTGGACTCCAATCAGACTCCTCTACCCAAGGACACTGCGGGATGCTGGCTCACAGCTCTCAAGTGACGGAGAGGAGGTACACTACAGTGCAGGATGAAGGGCTGAAGCTTTCCTTTCCACAGCCTGGGCACCAGGCCAGTCTTCCCAGCCCCATGTTAAGCGTCTGATTCCCCTGCCATGCCTGGCTTCCCACCCGCAGCAGTCACAGGGCAGGACTTGGAAGGGACGCTGCTATAGCACAGCCCCTGCCTGTGCACCCATGCTCTGAGGGAGCAGGCTGTCCCCCTAGAGCTGCTCAGCTGTGCACCCAGAGAGCTCTGTGGGCTGGGCTGTACATAGCTCCCCTCTGTTCTCCTTCACAGCAGGAGAAACAAGCCCCCTTCCATAAAGCCCAGCCTTGAGGGCAGGCTGTGGCTTAGACGGCACCACAGGAGCACTTCTGCAGTGCTGGAGGACTGCAGAAGACAAAGCATTAACAAACACCCATCTCTTCAACAACTCCCTTCCCACCACATACTCCATAAACAAGTATAAACAAAACAAACAAACAAACAAACAAGAAAAAAAGATCCCTTAACTGGATCCTTCAGGCCTGTCTACCTTTCTCAAGATGGAACTCCTGTGGTAGGGGTGGACCTGCTAGGACAGCAGAAGCAGCAGCTTCTCACAGGTGGCTTAGGACATGGACTTGGGGTGGAGGTGTGTGGAGACAGACACTGTCTTCAGGCCAGAGATCTTGTCTTCTGCACTGGGAGGTAGAGTAACTCACCCCAGGAAGCGCCTGTTCCTTGAAGGTGTGACTCACCTACAAATTCTGGGCACTAAGGAGCTCTGAGGTGCCGAGCTGGTCTCCTGTGACCTCGTCACATGTCTTCTGCAGGCAGCTGCTGGTATTCCTGCCCAAGCTCTGAGCAGATCTGCCTGTCTCAGGTCTCTGAGTATGAGTGGCTCAAACACACTCCCTTCACGCATGCCTGGACTACGCAGGTGAGGATCAGAGGTCCTGCCTGACTCCTCCGAGCTGTGGAAGGATGCTTACCTAAGTGTTCGTTTAGACACTACCTTTTCTGTCCTCAGCTGCTCCTTCAGGAAAATTCTTTTATTCTCGGATTCAGATCAGCAGACACAGGTGGAAGGAGAGGAAGCCAGGTGGCTGCTCTGGGCAGGCAGGGGGATGGAGTCAGGAGAGCCAGCTGGAGAACACTTCTGGAGCTCCAAGGCTCTTCTCCCCTTCAGCCAGCCATGTACTGGGTCCTCCCAGCCGGCCTCTAGCACCACTTTTATAGGTCATATCCCGGGCAGGGACATTTAGAGTGGTGCTTGGGACCAGTTGCCCTGGACAGATGTTTCAAGCTACCTAGGGTGGTTATATAAAAGAGGCTCACTCATTTCTGTTGCTCTTCTTCCCAAAGGCCGACAATCTCTTCCTCTTCTTTATATCCTTGGTAGCTAGCTGACTAGTTCCCAAAGTAACTTCTTTTCCCCCACCCTGGTACTAGGAATTGAACCCGAAGCCTTAGAAATGCTAGGCCAAGCAGTGAGTGACATCCTCCCCAGCCTCCAAGCACTGTGACCAGGGCAGACCTACGTCACCCCCACAGCCTTTCTGAGTAGCAGCCCCGGGGGCTCCCATGCATAGACCCAGGCTCCCAATTAGCAAGGTAAATCAGGTAGACAGTCCTTTACTCCTCCTCTAAGCCTCCCACCCTCACTGAGGGTGGTCCTAGCTGCCTGTAGCCCAGATCCCTAAGAGTACAAAAGTGTGTCCATGGCACTTGGCTCGGCCATGAGCGCTGAGTGCCGGGGTGTCACTGTTGGGAGATGCCATTGTTCTGTCGGGAACACACTTGCTCACTGACAGGGCTATGAATCAGCTAGTTTCATTGACAGCTGTCCTCAGCCCGTGCTGTCATGCAGTGCCTTCCCAGCTGCCCTGGGGCTCCACAGCGCCATTGGTCACTTTCTTGACCTTCTTCATAGTCTCCATCACGCCTGATGTCGTCACTCTGAAAAAGAAAAGCCAAAGTGTCAGGTGACCCAGAATCCTACAATAGGGGACTCTAGACCAAGGTGGGAACCTGGCCTTCCTCTACCAGCTGTGTGCTGCTGGCCAAGTCACATGACCTTTCAGAGCCACCATGAGTAAGAAGAAGGTTCCCCAGGAGCCTGATCAAGCTGTCCTCACTGTCAACATGATTTCTCTTTCATCACTGTGGCCAGAGACTTTAGGCCACACTCATGTCAACATCATGGTTACAGAACATTCAGGAAAGAAACCTAACTAGTGGGGCAGACATAGTCATTCCCAGGGCATTGAACAGGCTTGGTGTTCAATACTAAGCCTCCTATGGACAGTTAACACTACCTCCTCACAGTCTGCTGCCCCCCAGCCATTCCAAGAAGCCCTTAGGTTCTCCTCCATGCGGCTGCTACCTGGATCAGCTATTTTCACAACTACCCTACCCACCCTCTTCCTGTTCCTCCCCTAGCTGGCCAGCTTAGTGTCATCTTTCTCTCAGGCTTCCGAGCTCTGTGCCCACCTGCACTGCTGGGGTGTGCTGTTCTCAACCCCTTAGTGGCTGCAGCTTCCCTCTGAGCAGCAATAGAGCCCAGACTTCACAAGCACTCTAGGGTGATCCTGCAACCCTGAGAACGTGTACAAAAGAGAAGGCAAGACCAGAGAGCAGCCCACAGACTAGGGCGGTGGTACCAAGACGGACAACTGAGACCCAAGGCTGGGCCCATGCGATGCTCACCTACACTCTGAGGACAGGGAGGGTGGCCTAGCCATAGAGGGTACAAACACTGCCCCATGTGTTCTGTTTCCATTCAAACACAACATCTGCCTGACAGACTATACCACAGTCGCCAGCCTGTTCCCACAGCCCTGTGCAGGAAGGAAGGAACTCTAGAAAACCCAGGTTAAGTGCTGACCAGTGGGACAGAGAAGGGTTGCAGCTCTGTGGATCCAGTGACAGGCTCTGGAGCCTCCCAGGTCACAGGTGGGAAGTAACACCTCTTGGGAGCCACAGCTCCTATGCAGGTCTGAGCAGCATGGCCCACAAGGCCAGCTAACAGTGTACCAAGGACAGAAAGGTGCTGGAGACCCACACTGCCTTCATATCTGCCTCCCTTCCCTGACAGAGCTCAACGTCTCCCCAAATCCAAAGTATAGATAAATACAGTCTTCATTCAGCTTGGCTGAAGCTGCCCATCTGCACATGTTTCATTGCTTAATACATACTTGGAGGGTTACACTGTGAGAAAGGTCTTAGTAAGACAATCCCGGGCATCTGAGTCTGTCTCCCCTGTGGAATGGGAGCCTGGGGAGACTTAAAGCCCTCTCTGCCCTCCCCACCACCCAGGTCAGAAACAATCAAATAGTAAGAGTGTGCAGCATGGCAGATACTACCGAGGCTGGTTGGTTGTTGAAATGTCTCCCAATACTTTTCAATTTACTGTTTTTGTTTTACAATTAAGTTTGCAACCAAAATTGGTAGGCTCAAGGAGAGACGTAAAAGAAATAGGAAGGGAAAGCAAGCCCCTGTTACTTCCTCCCCAGGCTGAACAGAAAGCTATA
This sequence comes from Grammomys surdaster, assembly GCF_004785775.1. NCBI lineage: Eukaryota > Metazoa > Chordata > Mammalia > Rodentia > Muridae > Grammomys > Grammomys surdaster. Next base: position 3,068,926 of record NW_021620941.1, read on the forward strand.
TGACAGCCACACAGGCTCCAGAGGCAAGCAGGGCCAACACAAGGATGGAAGACATTCTCTGATGTTGGCTAAGCAGAGGAGAACAAATAAGGGAATGGCCTGGGGTGTGGACACCCAAGGGCTAGCCCATCCTCAGGGTTTGTCAGAAAAGCTGTGGACTTGCTCTGAGGGTGTGGAAGAAGGGTAGAGGGTACAGGACAGTTTTTGCACATGCTGGAGTGTCTTCTGTGGTAGGACCAGACCTAGTTGCTTTTACAGAAGACAAACACCCAATGTGGCTGGTGCTTTAAAGAGCTAAAGACCTTCTGAGGCCAGGCTCTGCTTGTCTCTTGGACAAGTTATTTCTGGAGGACTTGAGAGGTGCCATCAAGAAGGCACTCCATAGCTCCAGGTGCTGCATCATTCACCTGTCTGAGAGCTACTGGAAGCCCACTGCTCACTACAGGAGGGCAATGCTGGTAGGTGGCAGGCCCAAGGGGGTCTGTCTATTCATCTTCTCACTCTTCAGTGCTTCAGCAGTTCCTGCCCGCCTCTCTCCCTCCCTCCTTCCTTAGTACTAGAGATGGGACCAGAGCCTTGTATACCTTAGACAAGGTCTCTGTCCTGGGCTCAGCCCTACTCTGTGTCCCAGTGTCCTTACTGAGCTAAGGTTCTTTGCCTCAGTCAGCTCCTGAGCTCCTGCTTCATTTCCCCTCAGAGCCCAGGCTGCACTAGAGCTGTCTGAAGATGCCAGGGCCCGAGATAAGTAATCCTGTGTACTGCTAATCACGCAGCCCCTCTAATCACACAGCCCCTCTAAGCATGCAGCCCCTCTGCCACCACGACACTCCTGTCACTGCTGTGCTATGGCTCCATGAAGCCCTAGAAAATACCCAGCATACACCTGGTTCCTTGTCACAGGAGGATAAACAGAGCACTAAGGGGCTACCTCCGTCTCCAACATTTGCCCTGGCCTATGCCTTGACAAGCTGCAGAGCGTGCTCTCTTCAGTTACAAGGCTGGAGTCCGTGCACCTTCCCATTCCTTCCTCACGAGATTCAAACATGCTCAGACCCATGTCATAAAGTTCACCATTCTCACACTGACACCAAAGTCAAACTTTAAATGCTGCCATGAAGGCCAGGCATGGTGGCTCACTCTTAACCTCAGCACTCAGGAGAGAGTTTAAGGGCAGCCTGATCTATATAAAGAGTTCCAGGCCATCCAGGGCTACATGGTGAGACCCTGCCTCAAAAAATAAATCACTGCCATGAGACACACACGTCCTCTTTCCAAGGCACGACGGAACATGGAGACCTAGCTCCCCCAGGAGCAGCGCACAGCTCAGCTCAGCGGAGGGTGCGATGACCCAGTCACTCAGCCCACCGCTGGCATCTTGCAGGGAAGGTAGGGAGACCACCAGCTGACTTGTGTCTGGACCTCTTTCCACAGCCACTTGCAGGGCTGCTCCCTCTGGTAAGACACAGTTGGAGGCCTCCTGGGTGGAAATGGCACTGCTGCACTTGCTCAGGGCCCATCCCAGGATCTACCTTGCATTCACTGCCCTAGTGGGAGCCAGTACCAAGTGCTACTCTACGAGGCTGATGTGCCTGACAGCTCAGCCTGGGCTAAACTCAGCCTTTGAGTTGTGGAGAGGGGAAAGGCAAAAGTGCAGGGCAGTGGGAGTCGTGGCCTGAGGTGGCCATCACACACACAGCTCAGCTCATCAGAGTCAGAGCTGCAGACAGGTCATGATCCATCTGGAAAACAACTGCCTTTCCTGAACCTAACCCTAACCCTGTCACTCAGATGCAGGTTGGAGGTACTGTCTGCTGTCAACCTATGGTGACCCAGAAGATGGCATTTTCAAATACCAGTAGCAATGCTCACAGCCGGATAGCCCGTTTTAAACTTCCCAGCTCTTGCCACTGGGTCACTGGGAGCTGCTCCAATGATACGTAACAGGATGGTGAGTTCTGATTTCCCCTGCAAGACTGAGCAATGGCTGGCAGACAATGCACTTCAAACTAAGCTACACACACCAGGGCTCCAGTGTCCGAATCCTACTAAAAATAGAGGGACCACCTCCAGGCTGCAGGATGCTGAGAGCAAGGGGCCCTGCAGACCATGCCTTTCAGTTCAGCAGAAGAAGGGAGGAAAGAAGGGAGGGGCAGCTTACACAGACTCCATCTCCAGGTCATCTTCTTCTTGAGAGAGCTGCAGGTAGGGGTTATCTGAAGCTGGGCGAAATTTATACCCCGTCAGGACAAAGAACACCAGCGTGGCTGTTTCATCCAGCAGCTGCAAATGAAAAATAAAAGGATTAGCAACACCACTCTTCAGAAAGCAATGGAACTAAACAAGCTCATGCCTCTCTTAGTCTCCACATGGTTTCTAGCAATGCTGCAGCCCAGTGCTCCTGAGTGCTTCCTCAGGTCTGCAGGGTCTACACCAAGAGTGGCCAGAGTAGACACTGAGCTGTCTCCATGGGAACCCATTTTTTTTTTTAAATGTTGAGGGTGTCTTGCTGTGAAACCTAGGCTGGCCTTGAACTTAGCACCTTCTGTATCAGCTTCCCAAATGCTGGATTAGTGTGTGCCATCACACTGGTTCATTTTATACCTTCTCTGTCCTGCTGTTCTTCCTTTTTTGTTAGTGTGTGTGTATGTGTGTGTGTGTGTGTGTCTGTGTTGTGTGCACTGTGCAGTTGAGTGTGGCGGTCAGAGGACAACTTATCGCAGTGCAATTTCTTCCACCATGTGGGTCCTGAGGATCCACCTCAGGTCACCAGTGTTGGCAGCAGGTATCTTTACCAGTTGAGCCATCTCTTCAGCTCAAGAACAAGAGGCTCAGGGTAGGGGGTTTAGTAAATTAATCCTGCCTATTAAAAACAAGACTTTCACTTTATTTTTTATTTTTGTGTAAGTGTGTTTGTCTATATGTTTTGACCACTCAGATGCCAGTGGTTGCACAGGGCAGAAGAGGGCGCTGGCTCCTCTGCAGCTGGCTGGAAACTAAACTCTAGTCCTTTGGAAGAACAGCAAGTGCCCTTGACCTTTGACTCATCTCTCTAGCCCAAGAACAAAGGTTCGAATGTATATGCAGCCTTGGTGACCAGCTCTAGTATCGTACAAAGATAGTTTATAGTTATAATAAAAATAATGATCAAATATATATATTTTATAATTTTGGGTCCAAAACTACAAAAATAAAAATAAAAGCAAATCCTTGAAGCAAGAAGGACTGGAATGAAAACCACTCATGCTCTTTGGCTGAAGGCAAAGGTGGATAAATTCTAATCACACAGGACAAATCTCACTCTCTCTGCTTGAAGCTTTTCTCTTCAAAGACTTAGAATTAATCAATAATGCAATTACGTCCAGATTTATCACGTAGCCCAACAGCTCCTCTGGGCACACAGAGCGAGCATCGTCTCTGGAGAGCAGAAGAGACAGAAGGGTGTAGCAGGCATTCCCAGGCAGGTCAGACACAATCTTAAGCTACACCCCAAACGTGCTCCTCAGATATAAATTCTCCAAACTGTCCCCCAAGAGCAGCAGACCTGGTAGAGCCACTTCCACTGGAATGGAACAGCAAACTTGAGGAGAAAGGCAATGATCCTGGTGAAGTAGATGTAGCACACGATCTGCAGAAGAAAGGAAATCAGAGATCAGTGCACCACGTTTCGTCACTGATTAACTGCAAAGCAGGAAACAGTCACCCGATAATAGATGTGGTCCACAGCCCTGGTTACCAAGTCAACGGGAAAGCAGGTGCTCTGTTATGCAAGTCTCACTCAAGATGGTTAAAACACTGACCACCCACCCTTAGGCGGCTCGCTCCTTTCTTCCTTCCTTCCTTCCTTCCTTCCTTCCTTTCTTTCTTTCTTTCTTTCTTTCTCTCTCTCTTTCTCTCTCTTTCTTTCTTTTTTTTGTTTTTTTTTTGTTTTTTCGAGACAGGGTTTCTCTGTGTAGCCCGGGCTGTCCTGGAACTCACTCAGTAGACCAGGCTGGCCTCGAACTCAGAATTCTGCCTGCCTCTGCCTCCCAAGTGCTGGGATTAAAGGCGTGCGCACCACTGCCCGGCAGCTAGCTCCTTTCGTACGGCTGTTCTGTTTCTCGCCACCCACGCTCAGGGCCTCTGTTTCAGTCTCTAAGGGTACTCTTCCCCACCCACCCCAGGCTTGGGGCAGTTCCTAGCAGCTACAGCAAAATGGTCACATGGGGGACACACAGGTACAGTGAGCAGCTAAGTCCCACAATCCAGGACATACCGAACCACACACTCTAATCTATGAACACCTTCCTCTGGCCACGCTGTGACAAGGCCTCAGTGAGCTGGCCAGGAGACCACACAGAACCCTGGACCAGGCGGGGGCTCCTCTGTATCATCATAGGCATCAGGAAATGCTCTGTGACACTTTGTGATGATGCTACAAAGCCCACGTCAACAGAACGGACAACCTGAGAAAGAGCGCAAGCAGACACAAGAACACCAGCTCGATGGAGGTCTGCCCTGCTTTTCGGCTGCTGCTTCCAACATCTGAACGTCTGTTTGCTTGGGCAGAGTTGTCAAGCTTCCTTGTGGGAGTCAAGGAAACACTGGGAGATTACACTCTGTGCTCACAGCACAGGGCTTTGTGTCCATCACTGACTTGCTGGATGCAGTGGTGCACACCTTTAATCCCGGCACTTGAGAGGCAGGAGCAAAGGGCCGAGGTTAGCTGGGGCTACACAATAAGACCCTCTCTTAAACAAAAAATCAAAACCAAAAATCCCAAAACAGAACCATCCTCAAGTTCCTGTTTTTAAGGGACATATCCCTAAAACAAAACTAAGTTTCCTGCCTGGCAACTGGAGAGAGTGGTGAAGAATCAGTACCGTTCTGTGGAGGCCTGCAGAGAGCACAAGGGTGCACCCACATTCCTAAGTGGGCAGAAAAGGCAAGCTGAGGAATGGCTGGGTCTGGCCTAGGCCTAGAGGTGCCCTTGAGAATCAAACACTGCACCGGCCTCCATAAAGGGGTCTGAGCCATTCCGCTCCTGATTGTGGAGTGCACCTGCTACTTTTCTAAGCAGTTAAAACCACTTCTAACAGGCTCAAAGGAACCCAGAGTTTTCATTCCCACTTTTAGAGAAGTGACATGAGGTTGTGAGGCAGCTGACAGGTCCAAGCACAGTGGCTGCTGCTGTCACCAGGTTGGCTCACTGATCTTATTTACAGTTTTAGGGCTTTGGTTTGTTGGTTTTTTACTCACCAAGACGTAGTAATGTCTGAAAAGCTTCAGCTTTGCTAAGTTAATAGCAGCTAAAAAGATGAAAATGAAAAGCACGTTAACATCTTTTCTTCATTCACTCGCTGTCCCTCTGTCCTGCCCCTAACTCCCAGCCATCCTTTCGGAGACATCATGCCTAACGCTTCCTCAGTTTTAATGTCTATCCCGTCTATATCCCCCCCACCATGCCACAAGCGGAAGAATGGAGCAGGTGAATACCTGGCCAGGGGCACAGTGCGATCTGTCTCTCAAGTGTTTGGAGCAACCCCTCCCTCGGAGATGCGCAGCCATGAGCAGAAACTGATGCTATGGTTGGGGTCTCAGTATAGACAAGGGCCAGGGCTAACCTTCCAGCTCTACACTGCAGCTGAGAGGGAAGCTGCCCCCTAACCAGAATCAGCAGCAGGCTGGCCTGAAGTCCACCTGAGGCCCTCCCACAGGGCAAACTCAGTCAAACCTCAGGTGCATCCGTTTCCCTTATGCACTCCATACCCCTTTGAATTTAGCCTACCTTCAAAGAACACTCGAGGTCAGCTAAACCAGGACATGCAGCTTCCTGATACTGCCTATGGCTATGAAATATTGATGACCAGAGAGGGTAGCCCGGCTCCCTCCCCATTAGCAACCCTTTCATTCATCATAGCCTTCCTGCAGGAGGCAAATTAATTTTGCTTAATAGCATTCAATTACTGATTCAGCTTAAGAATGGGACTGTGGGTGGCAGACATTCCAATCTCCTCTTCCTCTCCCCTCTGGCTCAGGATTAGAGGTGATGGGGGTGCAATCACACTTAGGAGACCCACAGAAATTCCAGAGATCCCAAGTCAGCAAGGTGATTATCAACTAGAGTTCTACCAGGGGCCTTCTGAGAGTTCTGAAGTCCAGAGACACACTGTGTGTGTCTGTGTGTGTGCACGTGTGTGTGTGTGTTCATACGAGCAACAGAACAAGTACATATAGCCAGCAAGCACGGGGTAACAACTGGCAGATCGCCCAACACTCTCATCTCTACATCTCTGAGAATCACGTTGTTTGTTTGTTGCTGCTGCTGTTTTTTTAACATTGAATTCTCAGGTTCTCACCCTTTGCTCATCCATCAATAGTAAGTGAGCCAGTTTTGACTTGCACCAGGCATCAGGTACAAGCAGTGCTCTGGGCAGATCCAGCCTCCACTCTGCTGTCAGAGACATCCTACTTAGAGGTTGGGAGGGGTGCTACTGAGGACAGATGCTACATTTGAGACATACTAGGTGAGTCAGAGTGTCCCAGGCCTTGGGCTCCACCCACGAGCACAGCCCTCCGTCTCCTGCTTCCATGACAGGGCCTGCTCTCACTAGTCTGTGGCCGAGCCAGCCAGAGCTGGAGGGTACTACAGCCTGTCATCCAGGGCAACCACTAATTCTCTCCCTTCCTGTGGGACAGCCTCATGAACAGGCAAGAGAGGGCTCAGCACACTGAACCTTGGGGAGGCTGGCGACAGGGACTGAGAGTAAGTAAATCAAGGTGAAGACACAAGACTGTCAACTTGTCCTTACTGACTCTAAGGGTCCCAGGGAGTTTTAACAAAGAAGCCAATAGTAAGGCCCATGGGACTCTCAGGCTGTTACTAAGGTCAGGCCAGCAAGTAGTATATTCACCCAGACAGTGGTTGGTTGCAAAGGGCAGAGACTAAGGAGTCCTACAGGGAGCCATGAAGAAATTGAGGAAGCAGACAGCACAGTGAGGAGGGGCTAAGGCCCTGCAGGTCTTAGTGGGCTAATTACGGGGAGTAAGAGCAGAAAGTAACACATGGGCACCCCCAGCACCACAAGCTATGATGTCATACCTCCAGGCTACATAGACATTTTCTGATTTCTGAAGGGAGGTAGGCTACAAGCAGCTCTGTAATTAAGCCAGTGTGCCTCACACCCTCACACCTTCACACCAGAAGGGTCCACTACAGAACAGCATCATGCTATCCAGCACTCCGAGGGATGACAAACGGGTCTTGGAGAATGTGAAGAGCTCCAGGCCATTCCCTAAATCATGATAGCATCATTGCTAATTCCATGACATTACTTAGCACTGCGGCGGACAGGATGAAGCCTCTTGGGCCCCTGGCTGGGCTTTCCTGCTCTGGGGAGTGGGGTGGGGGAATGGACCCCAGAGTTACTGTCCTGTTAACTAGTTTTTTCTGGTCATCCCTGACACACTCTGCCCTGCAAGCATGTATTGGAGTTGAGAGAGGAAAGGAGAGCGCTCGACAGTACAGGCCCAGCACAGCTGTACGGCCAGGGTTCAAACCTCAATCCTGCTGCCTGTTACACATGCGATAGTAAGCAAATCACCCACCCTCTTGGTCTGAGCTTCAGTTTGTTCATCTGTTAAGGCAGGAACAATAACATTTAGCCTTAGGGTTACTGGGATAGCTAGCAGGACAAGACAGGCAGCAAATGGCTCACACTCAGCACCTGGATGCCCTTACAATAATTATCAGAATCCTGTCAGGATTATATGAGCTAGCCTGCATCTAAGGTAGCCACTGTGACTGGTAGAAAGGCAGACTCTAGTAATCCTGGAACAGATGAGGGGAACCGAACCTGGGCCTACCGGCACACCCAGGCTCTCGTGAAGACAGTGCTTCCTGCCGCATGGAACTGATGAGCAGAGGACGAGCAGCCACAAACGAAGCCTCCCAGCATCACGGGAAAAGCAGCCGGGAGAAGGTCACAGCCTGGAATCCCAAGCTTCTCTCTTTACTCTTCCAAAGACTTCCCAAGAGTCTAGGAAGCTGACAGCTTGCTGCTCCCTGGACCACAGGGAGCTGGGGTCTCATGGGAGTGCAAGTTTTCGGAGGCTTGGCTGGCTATTTCTGACTATGCCACACTGGAGCAGCAAATATGGTCAAAGAATGAGCAGGCAAGAAGGAAAACACTGTGACTGGGAGCCAGGGCCTCAGCCACACCACTGTAACTCCGCATGCCTGCTCCTGGCCTATGCATCCTCCTCTGGCCCTGTGCTCCTCATCTGGAGGGAAGCCTTGTTAGGGCAGAGGATGCTGTTCAGTGAACACCAGAGTGGGCCAGAGCTTCATTAGTTGAAGTATTTTGCTTGTTTTTAAGACAAGGGTTTCTCTGTGTAGCCCTGGCTGTCCTGGAACAGGAGATCAGGCTGGTCTGTAGATCAGGCTGACCTCTGAACTTAGAGATCTGCCTGCCTCTGCCTGTGTTGGGATTAATGTTGTGTGTTACTTCCACCTGGCATAAATTGAAGGATTCTTCTGGAATCTAGCCCCGGCCCAGCTGGGAGGGACTAAGGAACATGGCTATAGCTCCAGAGCTGCTGGAGCTCCCCAGGGAGGGCACAGGCACTCTTCTCCTTCCTCAAGGACACGGGCCACAGTGCAGCCTGCAGTTTGGCAGGGCTCCCTTCTTTCTGCCAATGCACATGGGAAGTGCTGCTGTCCTTGCCCAGACGGCCACCTCCCACCCAGTCACCCAGTGACCACGAAGACCAAAGAGTAGGTGACAACTACTTGGGGAGGGGAACAGGAGCCACTTCTCACCAGGCAACAGCAGCTGCTGGTGAGCTGCCTGTAACCCTGGAAACAACCCCACAGCACGCACACCAGGCGAGCCCGAAACTTAGCTGGGGACTGGCGAGAAGGTTCAGGAGGTAACCGGTAGCCTCAGTTCAATCCCCAGAACCCGTGGAATAAGATGGAAATCAACTCCTTAATAGTTCCCCCATGACCTCCAACCTCTATAGCTCATATGTTCCTCCACTCTATTGCATATTCATGCACACATGTGCACACACAAATAATAAAATAAAAATTAAGGGCCAGTAAGATGGCTCAGCAGGTGACTGCTGCCAAACCCCAATCTGACCCCATCTCTGGGATCCACATAGGAAAAGAGAGGATAGATTCAAGAAAGGTACCTGCTGCCCTTCATGACTATCCAAGCACATGCACATATATGTGCTCATGTCTGTACACACACATGAAAAAAGTTTTTTAAAAAATAAAACGGCATGAAAGGAGGGGGAAGTGTTAAGGGTTCCAGAAGGAGTGGGAGGGTGATAAAGGGGTGGGAAAATGTAATCAAAAAATACTATAAACATGTGTGAAGTTGTCAACCAATTACAAATTACTTCCAAAGTGGGTGGCTGGGAAAGTGGCTCTGCTGTTAAGAACGTACGCTGCTCTTGCAGAGGACTGAGGCTTGGTTGCCAGTACCTACATCAGTTGGCTCACAACTCCAATTCCAGGGGACCTGAGCCCATCTTCTGGACCTCAGACTCTCTGCATGCATGTGCATACTGCACCCCACCCCCCAATTATAGAAATAACTTTTAATTCAAATTTTAAAACAAAACTCCCAAGAAGGCCAGTGACAGATCAGATCTGTCCCCAGCTCACTTCCTTTGATAGTTTTGAAACTATCCAAAACCAGTAAGAACCACCTTGATTGTCACTGGCTAAGGAGTGATGCAGGCACTGCCATTTCTTCTGCTTTGTCTCTCAGGCTCCTTTGAGTAGAAAGCCATACTGTCAGTGACGTGTCTGGGAGGAGCCATCTGTCCTGGTGAAGGCTAGCCAGGGACAGCCTGTAAGTGGAGGAGCCCCACCTCAAGCCCAAGGCGGCTTCCCCTCAGCACCAAGCTCTCTCTACCTACACTCCACAGTAAGAGAAAGAGGAGTCCAGCTTCTGACCTGCTGCGATCATGGTTCCTGCTGGTGACTGCCAGCGCCATCTTACAGGCCCAGAACTACTTCTTAAAGTCTTTGGCTCTATGTAAAGAAAGCCTCAGGCTTAAGACCTTCCGCTGGCCTACCACCTCACATCCTGCTCCTCACTGCAGTGCGGAGGCTGAGGGAGGGGAGCAGTGCGATCCCACCTGCCTGTTCTCCCATCTGCAAGAGTGGCAGCACAAGCTCACCCCTCGGGCAGTGGAACTCCCTGTGCATGCAGCCTCCCCGTCACAGCCAGAGAGACCTGGGACAACACTGGCTTTAAAATATTAATGGGGGCTCTATAGCCTTCAGAAGGAAATCCTACCAACAAACCTCAGACAGGTTGGGAGAGTCAGCAGGGGAAAGGGTGGCGACTGCCGTGGTGACAGTTACTCAGAGCACAGAGCGCTTTCTTCTTCAAGCCTCTGGAGGCATGTAAGCACTGATTCCAATCCACTCCTACATGCATTTAAAACAACAGCCCAAGAGATGTCAAAGGTAAATGAGCTGAACCACTAGGTAAACGAACCAAAAGAGTACGCATCTTGTTCTGCTCCAGGCTGTATCGTCAGTGACAGAAATCAAAGTGGGCCAGTGGGACAAGTGGCTCAGGCCGACAGAGGCCCCAGTTTCTTAGGAGGCTGAGGGGAAAATCTAGAGTCTAGAAGTTAGGACAAGCAACTTGCCTCAAAAAATAAATGACTAAAAATTAAAAAGTCTAAAGACCAGGCAGGGGAAGCAGCACGTTTGACTCCTCTTCCTCCTTCCCTCTGACTCCAGAGTCCATCATTAGCACTGCTCGTGGAGGGGCACAAAGGGCTGGTCCAGACTGGCTCTCCGCATCTGCTCTCTCCAGCATGCAGTGTGCAGCCCAAGTCCAGGAGCTCATCAGACCGACGCTACGGTAGAGACTGCAGCCAAGCCAGAGTCCATGTCAGTCACCCCCAGGTCTCCACCACAGACACAACCAGCAGTGAGCTAGGACAAAGGTCAGTCACATTTCTGCTTGCTAGATAACATGGGCTACCAATGTAGGTTAGACTCTGCAGGTAAAAACCCCTGACCTTCCTGAAGCAGTGATTCGGGAAGCATGGCCTGCAGTCCTGAGACACACCAGCAGCCCTGGGCAGCAGCAGGCTAGGAGTGGCAGCTACCATCAAGTGTGCACACTGAGTTCCTGATACTTAATGAAGCAGTGCATCTCAGCCTGGGCTTTGAGAAGCCCCTGGGCTCTGGACTGTGCCGAGCATGACCTTGGGGTAGCATTACTTATTAAGTACGAGATTAATTATTTCAGTGTTGAAAGATACAAGTTGGTAACAATTCAGGAATGTGGGGTGGTGTGTCTGACGTCGAAAACAAAAACACAATTTTTGGTGAATAACATATTAAATATGCTTGTTTTAAACGGGTGTTATGATATATCCTATCAGTCCCTCTGAGCTGTGCTTGAGATTTCTCTAGAGTCCTGAGCCCTTTGAGAGCATGTGGAAGTCCCAGGTGCCCAGGAGCTCTATGGGAGGCGCTGGCAGACACTGTGTAGACTACTGCTGTATGTGCAGACGTCCTGAGAGGACAGAAGAACCCTCTGAGACTTTTCTGGGCACCACTGTGTGTCACAAGAGAAACAGGCACATTCCAGTGCTCCCACAACAACACTGGGAAGAAGGTGTCTGCAAGAGGCTGTGAGCACCTAGGGGAGCAGCTCCAGACCTCTGATGTCCTTAGTGTCATGGGACAAAAGGATAGTGACAAGGTTCTGTGACTAGATCAAGGGATTCACTTCTTTGCCTCTTCTCTCTGAAAAGCCCTGCTGTAAGGGTTCCCACGGCCGGCACTGAGCAGCAGTGCACACAAAGGTAGGGCAGAGGCTCAGCCAGGCTGCATCTAGGTCCAGGGCTGTCCTCACAGCAGGTAGGGGACTCATGAAGAAGTACGGTGGGGAGGTCCCTCTTCTTCTGAGGGCTTCCAGCTGGAGTCTCTAGGCTTCCTCTGGCAACAGCTCTCTCTCACTGACCAGAGCATCATGGCTCCTACTTGGAAAGTGAAAACTGAGGCTGGACAAGTCTGTCACAGAGAAACACTAAAGCAAAGGAGCTGGGGAGATCGTGCTTTCAAACCTCTAAAGCCAGAGCTGTTCCTTGTTCAAGAATGTCTGGTTACAAAGAAGAACAGAGTGTTGTCCACCCCCCAACCCCACCCCCCAGGACCTTAACTAGTTAAGGAAAAGTGCAGAATCCTCCCAAGAGACACTAACTGGTTAAAGAAAAGTACTGAGTATCCACATGACAGGCTAGGTGAGACAGCAGAGCAGCCTAAGGCTTCAAGAACACAGCTCTGGCCACCAAGTGACCACTTAGACACAGCGATGGCTTATATTCAAGTACAAGGACCTGCCAGCAGTCATTACTAGGACATGCCCTATGTGACCTGACGTCTCTTAAATGTCTAAAGTAGCTGGGGTGGCACACTAGGCAGGGCAGGACAGCAGATGTTAGACCGCACAGATCCAAAACCCTTTGCGGCTACTCAGATCTGCCACTGCGGGCACAGCAAGCCATCAATACTCATGGCTACTGTTAAATATAATTCTATTTATAAAAACACAGGGATATAACTGAGCTGTTAAGGTTGTCTAGTGTGCATAAAGCCCTGAGTGTGGTCCTTAGCACCCATAGAAATGGGTGTGATGGTACATGCACATAATCCCAGCACACAGGATGTGTCATAGAGGCAGAAGGATCAGAAGTTCAAGGTCGGCTAGTGAGTCAATGCTAGTCTGGGCTCTAGGAGACCCTATTTCAAATACATAAATGAATGAATGAATGGTCAGGCTAGCAGTGTGAGAGCCGGAGAAACCACTCAGCCACCGAGAGCGAGCACACTGCTCCTGCAGCGGATGCAGTTCCCAGCACCCGAATTAGGCAGCCACAACACCTTGACTTTAGCCCCAGGGGTATCTGCACTTATGTGCATACCCCACACGCCCCCACACGTGCAGTATGTGAGTGCTCCAACAGCCCCTGTCACTGAACCCCCTCTTTTGTAACCTCTGAACGGCAGCCACTGTGCTCTCAGCTGTCTGCTACATCTGCGTGGAACAGACAGGCTGCCCACAGGTGCAAGGGTAGCTAGCTGTCTAGGGAAGCCAGAGGACCCTGTAACAACGACAGACCTACAGCCTCTAGCTGTGCAGTACAAGGTCAGAACTCTAAAGAAAGAAAGGTTCTGTAGCTCCTAGATCTGGGGGTCCCACAGTCTGACACTGCACCTTCTGATACATAACTCAAAATGGAAGCAGTCACACCAAGGGAGGTGATAAGGGTGGGAAAGGCAGTCGAGGGGGTGTCAGGCAGGCTTTTAACAGTGTTCTGGCCAGTAAGATGTCTCAGTGGGCATAGGTGCAGCCAAGCCTGGTGACCTGAGTTCGATCCCCATGAACCACGTGGTAGGAGAGAGCTGATTCTCACGTGTCCTCTAAATATGTGCACAAATACAACAAGGATAAAAAAATATTCTGTGTTCCTGTGAAATTGAAAACACACTCCCTAAAAGAAGCAGACATTCCTTGTATGGACATGACCTCCTTCTACCAGGCCCATATCCTAAAGATTCCATCTCTTGAGCATCACACTGGGGACCAAGCTCCAGCACACGGATCCTTGTGGGACAGAGTCATATCCAAAACACAGCATGATCCACTAAAAACATGAGCAACTGACTTGAAGTGACATCTTTCCAAAGAAGATATACTTGCTCCTAGAAATAGGAGTGTCACCACTAATCCCGAGAAATCATATGAGAAAGGTTCTGAAACAGCACTGCACATTCACTAGAACGCTGTAGGTACTTGTCTCACGGCTGCATCAAAGCCCCTGGCAAAAGCTACTGCTCCAGGACAAGGTCACTCCATCACAGCAGGCAAGGCACGGTGGCAGGCCACTGACCACACTGCTTTCTGAAGTCAAGAAGCAGCGGGAGATGAATGCTGGTGCTCGGCTTGCTCTCTCTTTCATGTAATCTGGAACCCCAGCCCAGGGATGGTGGATCTTCCTACCTCAATTAACCTTATGTGGATAATCCTCAGGGATATTCCCAGAGACTTGTTTCCACAGTGATTCTAAATCTCAAAAGGTCGACAGGTTCAACCAGTCTGTTGTGGGTGACTGATCCCTGCAAGGAGAGCCAGTGGGGAATTGTCTAGATCAGGTTGGCCTGAGGACAATTCTCTCTTGACTAATAGTTGATGTAGAAGTCCCAGCCACTGTAGGAGGCACCATTCCCTAGGCAGGAGGTACAGAACAGTGTAAGAGAGGAGAAAGCTAGCTGAGAATGAGCAAACAAGAATCTATGTGTTGATTCTTTCTGCTCTTCAGGGTGAATGTGTTTTAAGCTCCTGCCTTGACTCTCCCAAGTAATGGACTATAACCTGGAACTGTAAACCTACATTTCCTTTCTACCCTAAAGGCTTTTTTCCAGGGTATTTTTTTCACAGCAACAGGATGAAACTAGAATATATGGCAAACAGTGGATGCAAACTCACTGAGTGGGCGAATGCTGAATGCTGAAAGCTGCTACTCAATCTCTAACACGCCAAAAATCCTCGATGATGAAGGTGCTGAGGATGAGTCGGAATCCTGGCAAGAATTGTAAACTGGCACTGACCTTGTGGAGACGGGGGTGCCGTGAGGCTCAGAAATGCCTTTTGAGCAGATACAACACAGCCGATCTGAATAGTACGTGTAACGATTACAACCATAAAGGACAGCAGAGGGGACACATGGCTGGTGCGCCAGGCCTCCCTGTGCAGCTCATCTGTCCCTGAATGTGTATGTATGTGTACACCCAAGTTCAGAGCAGCACCGTTCACCGTACTCAAGTGACCCTTGACACATGGATGCTGAGAGAAAACTGGCACATGCGTAGCATGCAATACTATTCAGCATTAAAAAGCCAGGAAATTCAGGCCTGGCTACAACATGTGCCAACATGAGGACATTTTGCTGAGTGGAACAAGCTGGACACAAAAAGTGCAGACACCACTAACATGGGGTCCTGGAGCAGCCAAATTCATAAAGGCAGAGGTGTGCGTGAGGGGGAGGGGCATTCCATCAGGAGCCGGGGTGCGGCACAGTCTCAGCTTGGGAACTTAGAGCACTGGCGATGGACGGTGCTGACGGCTGCACAGCCGAGGGAACCAAGTGCGGAACACCAAAGAACTGGACGTTCAACTACAGTTCAAGTTTACTGGGGTGTGTGTGTGCTTCAGGACAGCAGCAGAGCAGAGCAGAGCAGAGCAGAGCAGAGCAGAGCAGAGCAGAGCAGAGCAGAGCTGCTCTGAGGTGCAGCCCTGTGGAGGTGCAATGCACAGTGAGAGTGAGGCATCATGGGCTACAGGCCATACAAAGCTGACAGTGACTGTTCTGGGACTCAGTCCTGGGAGGGGCATGGTTTCCTCTGGGCTGGATAAGCCATCGCAGTGACACAGAGCAGTGATGGTCTGAGTGGTTCTCATGTGGAGGGCACGAGGCTTCTTCTCTCCCTGAGATCCCAACTACCCCTAAGTAAGGAGTAAACAAAGGGCTTCTGCCTGCAAGCCACCCAGGCTCCTTTGTACAGCACCACTAAGCTTGCTGGCTCACCACACTGGGCTGAATTGCCCCTTTGGTTGCCCTAGGCCCTCTCCATTTCAGGTGAACAGATTGCTTCTTTAAGTTTCATCATCTGGCACTCACATCTATAATTCCAGAACTTGTGGGGCTGAGATAGAGGATCATCATGAGTTCTGGACCAGCCTGGGCTACATACAGAGTGAGATTTTAGTCTGGGCTAGAACAAAATCCTGACTCAAAAACAACAAACACCCAAGGTTCAGTAGGTAAAGCACCTGCTGAACAAGAAGGAAGCCATGAAGTTAAGAGTCCCCAGAACACACGCAAGCCAACATAGCCATTCGACATCTGCAATCCCAGAGTGCTACTCTAGCGAGTGGCAGGTGAAGATCCCTGGTCTAGGGTACACAGAACTGATAACTGAGGGGACCTTAGTGGCCTCCACCTGCATGTCATGGTGTACACACAAATGCAGAGATTGGAATGAAAAGCAAGCAACTTAATGTAGACACACGAGGCCTGTATCTCTCCAAACCCTCAAATACATCTACTGCCCAGACAAGGGCTGAGAAGCAGCACCTGTAGGGAGCTGAGAGGAAACAAGAATCATGGTACTGCACAGAAACGGTTATGGAGCACCCTGCAGGCTTCCTGTGAACACATCCAAGTAAGACAGCACCTTGCCAGGAGGTAACTGAGGCTAGCAGACATTGGAAATAAAATGTCTTGTAATGAGGAACACCTCACTGCTGTTAATTTTCCCTTTTGAGGCTCTGCCTCTGCCTGCCTGCCTGTGATGTCACCTGCCAGGTGAACACAGTGTGATGTCATGTATCAGGTGGAGCACATTGTTTCAGTGACCAGCACTGCTCTTTCTCAGACACTGAAGCATTTCCTAGACAGTTATTCACTGGTGTGTCCCCTCTGCATACCCTTGAGGGTTTTAAGAACTAGAAAGCTCATGCTCACATGGTAAACGTGAGCTTTTCTATGCTCTACTCTACAGTCAAAAGTACAACTTGTATCCTGGCAATAAACACTGGGACAATAGCTGTCCTTTTTTAAGACACATGGCTTATATCCCACTACACTGCAGGACCAAGCGTACTTCTACTTTCCACTCAGACACTCTAAGAGAGCGCAACCCTGGCTCACCCCACAAGTAGGTACCAGTAAACAACAACCTGGTGGCCTGGCTGAGGGTAAGAGCACTCGTTGCTCTTCGAGAGGAGCTGGGTTGGATTCTCAGCAACTATGTGGTGGCTCAGTCTGTAAACTCGAGCTCCAGGGGACCCAGTGCCCCTTTCTGGCCTCCAAGGACACCAGGCATGCATAAGGTGTGTGTCTGTGTGTGTCCAAAATACTCAGGAAAAAAAAAACAAAATAAAGTATAATAAATAAAAGAACTTGGTAGTTGCTGTGGTAGAGGCTGCAGCTCCGATCCTGCACAGACATCACTGTTTGACCTTGTAATAGTTTTCTGCACACTAGTGAGGCACTCTGAGCAAAGAGCTACTTGTGGTGGTTTGAGTAAGAATGGCCCGATAGGCTCATATTAACATGGCCTTGTTGGAGGAAGTGTGTCACTGGCAGGAGGACCTTGTTGGAGGAAGTGTGTCACTGGCAGGAGGGCCTTGAGGTTTTCATAGCTCATGCCAGGCCTAGACTCTCCTCTCTCTCTCTGTAGGTCAGGATCTAGCTCTCCAGCACCATGCTGCCATGCCTGCCACCATGTCCCTTGCCACGATGAAACTGTAAGCAAGCCCCCAATTAAATGCTGTCCTTTATAAGCATTGTGGCTTGCGTTTCTTCACAGCAATAGAACAATAACTAAGGCTACTGATAATGGGCTATGAAGCCACTGTGACCTACAGAGCTCCGAGACAGTGTTAAAACCACGTTCCATGGAGAAGCTGCTCAGAACGAGGCCACGCCCCCACCAGCCTGCAGCCATCCAATCAGCACACTTCTCAAGTGGATATAAAATGGAAGGCTCTTTAGAATATTGCTGCTTTTCCCTCAGGAACAGAAGGCAAAAAATGACTAGAGGTAGGGCCTGTCATTCAAGTTATCAGCATATGCCCAAGCCAGTACTGTAAGGTCACGACACTGGAGAGAGAGTTGGAGAGAAGAATCCTGCAGGTTCCAGGGCCAAGCAGTCAGCACATCTTGGCAGGAGGCTGGAGCACAGGGAGCCATTGCACTCTGTCTCACAAGACTCACCCAGGCACCTCAAAGCTGTAGACTGAGAGAAGCCTCAGCATGTGGTGGGAAAGAAAAGGGCAGGCTCAGGCAGCCGTTCAACGCTCTCCTCTGTGCTCTTCAAGTTCAGCCAAAGGGACTCCAGAGACGAGGGGTACACGGAGCCCAACACTCTCAACAGCATTTGCTTGATTGTTCATCTTCACTGCATCTATACAAGCCTGAATCATGATGAAGGTCAGGGGACAAGTCCATGGCTGAAGAGCTGAGAAGAGGAAGTGTAGCGCCAGGCCACCCTGTGCCACTACCTCCTACAACCGACCTCGAAGACAAGCAAGACCCCCAGAGTGACCAAGGGGTCAGAGGACCCAACACATGGGAACCAGCAGCTAGTGTCTGCCCCATAGGCAGGGCCAGACTATGGTGACACTGACCCTGACCTGCTAGCACAGTATGCTGGTCCCCCTGCTTCTCTGTGGGAACATGGCTTCTTTGACTCTGGAAGCTGTTTTTCGAAGAACAGAGTAAAGTCCACACTTCTGGATCCACTCAAAAACACCCTGTAGAGAAGACTCCTGCATTCTGTTACTCGTTCGCCTTTCTCTGGGACAAGGGGTTCTACAGTGTTAACTCCTAGGCTGGGCTGCAATACAGAAGTCACATACTGCCACCCAGTGGAGGACAGAAGAACAGCCTCATGTGACCTTGATCTACGCCAACAGTCCTGATCCCTTTGAGGGTCACCTAAGACCATTGGAAAACACAAATATTCACATTACAATTCATAACAGTAGCAAAATTACTATTATAAAGTAGCAACAAAATAACTTTGTGGTTGGAGTCACCACAACATGAGGAACTGAATTAGGGTTAGGAAGGCTGAGAACCACTGGGTTAACTTTTCTGCAAACTGTCTGGAGGACCTGCTGTGCTATCTACCCAAGGCTAAGCCCTTTCTTGCCATCCTCAACTAGAAGCACTGTGGATGAGTCATCGCAGACCAACCTCCAGTCACACCCAGGACAAGATGGAAGACAAAGTGGGGACAACAAAACGGGCAGAGGCTAAAATGATAAGCAGTGAAAGATGGTTAAAAAAAAAAAGGGGGGGGGCCAAAGGCCATCACCAGGGGACCACAAATCCTAGGAGACAACCAGGCAGAACTTTCCACCTAAGCAACACTGCCTATAGGATCTTAATTTAGAAATACCAAAACATGCAAGAAGAAAGGTAACCTGAGACAGGAGGATCTCTGTGAGTTCCAGGACAGCCAGCGCCATCTAGTGAGACTAGTCTCAACAAACAAACAAACAAAAACAAAACCAGAAAAAGATATCAGGGCTGGAGAGGTGGCTCAGCAGTTCTGAGAACTAGCTGCTCTTCCAGAGGACCTGGGTTCAATTCCCAGCACCCACACAGCGGCTCACAGCTGTCTGTGAGTTACTCATATGGTATATAGACTATATGCAGGTAGAACAATGCACATATGAAATGAATGAATAAATAAAATGGCCATCCTTAATACACTGAGAAAAACCCCTATGCATTACGTTAGAAAAGCAATGTCACCTTTTAATATAATGTACATCCAATACAGCGGGCTCAGAACACTCTCCTCACACTCCCTCTGCCCACTGCAGGGGGTGTGGTGAGGTCCTGGAAGTCACAGGCATGCTGCCCAAACTGCTTGTACTCCAGCTGCTGAGGGTGTGATGGGGAGGGGAAGAAGAGAAATGCATGACAGAAAGGCTGTATCTCAGTACAGCTGAGATAGAAGAGCTGGCCCTGGGCACCTGTGGAGACCACTGGGCTTGGACTAGGCTCCAGCCAGGGCAGAGAGCATCTCCTGTACCGGGCTGCCCAGCGTTGAGAAGCCTGGACAGCCGTACGGGCTATTCTGGGCCCAAGCTGAACAGAACATAAATAGCCAATGAGCACAGTCAGGTCTTGAAGAGAACTGAACCCTCAAAGCCAGGACTCATTTAATTCAATGAAACCTGAGGACATGGTGGAGGGGAGGGCAGCTCAGTGGTGACGTACATGTTGTACTTCATCTCAACACCAAACCCACGAAACAACCTCAAAAGTAAGATAATGTGATATAAGTTATCAAGCCTATGAAGTGATTTATAGCTAGTATGTCTTCCATATTGTCTAAAATGAATCGATACTTTTCTAACAACAACTGCTCAGTGATGAAGTTCTGGGGTGCAGCCAGGGGAGCAATCTCATGTGTTCTAAGAGCTGTTCCTCCACCCTGAGGGGCAGTCCACAGACTGGTGTAGACCAGAGACACACAGCTCTGCCGTCGGTCTTAGCACAGGTGGAAAGGCAAGCTTGCCTGCAGTCATCAGAGGACAGTGCTGGACACCAGGCAATGCAGAGGCTCACTGGCCTGAGTCTCTCACTGCAGAGAAACAAGGCACACACTGCTGCAGCAGCCAGAAGGAAGCTGCACGCTGCCACCTCCACCTCCAGACCCAGTATTCCCACAGACTGCTGCTCTCTGACCTTCCCCAGACCCCAACAGTCCCTCCAGAGACAGGATTTTCTACTGGATTTGGTTTTGAAAGGTGAAGATCTTGGACCAGGAATGGTAGTACATGCCTGTAATCTCAGCAAGCAGGTGGATCTCTGAATTTGAGGCTAGCTTGATCTACAGAGTAAGTTCTAGGACAGAGAAACCCTGTCTTGGAAAATAAAACAAAATTTTTTGGTAATTAAAAAAAATAAGTAAAGATCAAAATCACAATGGAGAGCAGAAGTGACACACAGTGACTGGCCAGGCCTCCCTGTAACTCAGCACCTGCTTCCTGACCAAATCATCCCTGCTGCCCCACAGAGCGAGTCCCACCTCTGCCTATCCTGCCCCCGACCCTATCCCGGTTGTCAGCAGGGTGAGCGTCAGTGCAGAGCGAGGAGCACAGGGGCAGCAGACACTTGCCTTTTCCATCTGTGGCTGAGGCTTCTTGTAAATGCCTGATTGACCTAAAAATAACCATGTGGAGATAAAGGTTAGTGGGCAAGCCTGCATTCTCTTCTATTTCTGGCTCTAGTAGCTTGGGACCCGAGCCCCATTATAAACTGAAGGCTTTGGACCAGATGACTACACAGCTCCCTCCCTAAAACAAGCTATCTGTGTCAGTCCATCCTTGGCCATTTATGGTGCTCAGGCTGAGAGAAAGATGCCCTCTGCTGGCAGAATCAGAGCCAGCAGGAGGGGTGAGAAAAACACCATCACTTAACTCTGCTTTCATTCCCCCAACTCCAGTCCCTCAGGACAAGCAGCGCTGAGTAGCACTGCCAGGCAGGGAAAGGACCCAAGGAGAAAGTCACGGCTGATTCCTAGAAGCTGTGAAGATCTGGGGCTTCCCATGAACTCATTGCACTTGGTAAGTAAGATTCATAGACCTGGAAAAGGCCAGTCTCTGGCAACCTTTTCCAGGCTATGCTGGGATAACTAACCACCATCACTACAGTCTAGGCAGGGACGTTAACATTATTAAAGACACCTTGAAGACAGGCACTGAGGTGCAGGTCTGCAATCCCAGCACTTAGGAGGCTGACACAGCCCCTGCCCCTGGCTGAGAGTTCAAGACCACCCTGGGCTAACAGTGAGCATCAGGACAGACAGAGCTCCACAGTGAGTCCCTGCTCAAAGAACAAGACATAAAATAAGAAAGCCTTGGAGCTGTCGGCACAGTTCACAGCCACAGGGGAAAGCCTGTGCAGACAGACAAGGAAGTGCAAGGGAAGTGAGCCAGGGCTCCGCAGGCAGGGCTCGTTCTAACACTGACCTTCTTATTTATAGATAAACCACTTCTAAAGCCTCAGTAAAATACGCCAGAACTCCTCCAACTTCGTGAGAAATGAATACGTCAATGCTATTAGCATAAAGGTAATTTATGCTAGTGCTGAACCAAGGCTGGCTTAATCAAGTATTTCAAAATGCTAATAGTGCTATTTATTGCATTTAAATCAATGTGTAGGTGTGTACATGCACACGTATGGAAGGCAGAGGACAATTTGCTTGTATTGGTTTTATCCTTTTCTCGTGTGGGTTCCAGAGATAAAACTCCATCTCACTGGCCCACTGATGCTGTTTCTTCTATATTTATTAAAATCTCATCTCTTGCAGCAATTTTTAGAATGTGTCCCATAAGGGATCTTGTCATTAGGTACTGCTCAGTGCTGAATCAAGCTCTATGCTTATGGTGGTTTGAATGACAATGACCCCCACAGACTCATACACTTGAATGCTGTGGCTCCAGCTGGTGGAACTATTTGAGAAGGGTTGGGGGTGTGGCCTTCTTGAAGTGGGTGTGTCACTGGAGGTAGGCTGTTTTAGTTTGGGTTTCATTGCTGTGAAGAGACACCATGACCAAGGCAAGTCTTATAAAGGACAACATTTAATTGGGGCTAGCTCACGGGTTCAGAGATTCAGTCCGTTATCATCATGGCAGGAAGCATGGCAGCATGCAGGCAGGCACGGTGCTAGAAAAGGAGCTGAGAGTTTTACATCTTGGTCCAAAGCCAGTCAGGAGAAGATTGGCTTCCAGGCAGCTAGGAAGAGGATCTTAAGCCCACCCCCAAAGTGACACACTTTCTCCAACAAGGCCACACCTCCCAAGAGTGCCACTCCCTGGGTCAACCATATTCAAACCTCCACATAGGTTTTAGGTTGAGTTAGTGCTCTCTGCTCCCCAGTCACAGATCAAGACATGAAGTCTCAGCTACTGTTCCTGTGCCATGCCTGCCTCCCTGCTGCCATGCTCCCAGCTATGGTGGTCATGGACTCTAACTCTCTGAAACCATAACCCTCACATAAATTCTCTCTTCTATACATTTGGTCATGGTATCTTATCATAGCAGTAGAAAAGTAAGACAATACTCAGATGGGACCCTTGTTGTTGTTCCAACGACTGTTCTGGGTAGATGTTTGAGCTGCCTGCTGCGGGCACACAGCAATGCAAGAGGGAGACTGCATAGTAATGAATGGTCTTTCCTCCATTTCTTTTGTTTTTTAGGGCGCCTGTAATGGGCAGGAAGCCCCAGTGATGTACCAGCAATTGCTATGGTGGTGCGGCCTAACCCCTCCTGTGGCTTAGGGGACTCAAAGGCGGCACCCAATTTCTTTTTTGAGACAGGATCTCATGTAGCCCAGGCTTGTCTCAAAATTGTTATGTAGCAGAGGATGATCTTGAACTTATGATCCTTTTGCCTTGACTTCCTTCATGCTGAAATTCTAGATGCACTGCCCTGCCATGTGTATTGTTGTGCTGGGGGAAGGAATCTATGGCTTCAAGCACTAGGAGGAACGTACTCTGCCCCCCGGGCCACAGCCCAGCCCTCCCAGCCCTCCTCTACTCTGGTAGCAGTTAGCTGACATGAATACTGGTGTTGTGCAAAATCTATGGGGAAGGTGACTCTATCTAGAACCATGAAAAATCAGAATGGCTGGATAATACACCAGACAACAACAGGATTCTTGAAAGCACTGGCTTACAGCAATGAGCACTGCACTCCTCAACAGTAACTCAGCGTGAACAGCACTGAAGAAGCAGTGGCCAGACACCAAGGATGAGCGGGAGATGTGCCGTCACCAGGCTGTTCTGTCTATGTGACTGCCCTAAGGCAGCAATCTGCATCTCTCTGCCACGACTTCACAAGGCCCCTCCACCACAGAGCATGACAATGACACCTTTAACGTACAATCAAAGCACAAGTCTGAAGTCCACCACTTCTGGATCAGAACAAACTACTCTCCAGAGCCCAAAATGCATTTGGCCTGAGAACTACCATTAGTTTACGTGAGTGTATGTTCTCATTTTCCATCTAAGCTAGCAAGAAAAATGATTCTCCTACTCAGCCCTTATCAAACTCTGGGCCCCATGGCCTATGGTCCAGACCAGCTCTACAGGAGTCCCTTGGGTAACTCTCAGTAGCAAAGACCTGGAGTATTGAAGTCCCAGAATCCCACCCTGAGCTAGTTATCTGGGGCAGCCTGGGGTAAACTGAGCAGTGTTTTGCAAAAAGCTATCCTGTGACATTGTACACACTGCCCTAAGGTTGCTTACCACACCACTGGGAAGAGGATGGCACCACAGCACAGCAAGTCAACCAGGAACAGAGAATCCTTCCACAGGCCATACTCAGTCGTGCCTTCCTCCGTAGACTCTATGATGATGTAGGCCACATTTGACAGGACCTGCAGGCATGAGACCAAAGCATGAGTGCTGTTATGACAGTGGTTCAAGTGGGAAGCTCACCTCAGCTCACCTGGGCTGAGCCTCAGCCTGTGGCTGCAGCGATACTGTTAGACTCACAAGCTCCCGGAGAACCTTGTCTCCTACCTTGCTAGCCCCTGAACCTGTCGAGCCTGAGAACTATCCATACTGCCATGTGATTTACGAAGTGAGTATAGATTCCTTCTACCCCCCACTCCACCCCCTGCTGGGTTCTGCAGAACCTTGAGCCTTCTTATAAGGCTCCCTTAAGCCATTGAGAAACTGTGTGAAAAACAGACACCCAAGGAGCCTCACTATCTGATCAGGTCTTCCCAGCCTAGGACGCAGACTTAGGGAAGACTATACTAATCCAGACCCCAGTAACCAATAAACTGTAAGCAGGCCAGACTTTGGGTCAGGCCTCTGCAATCAAGACACCCTAGCCCACAGAAATGGAGACTTGCTGCTTAGTGTTTCCTGAAACCATCAAGTTTGGGGTGGCATGGAGCACTGGGTAATGGAAACACTTTGCCCCAGGGCACCCGAGCCTCAGGCAGTCCCAAAAGCTGCCGGTCAGGTGGCACTTCACATCCCTCATAGCTAGGATGTCAACACTCCTCAGGCTCAGTTCTTCCTGAGAATTCTTAGTCCTCAGGGACAATAATTCTAAGTAGCTGATATCGAGACCAGAGTGGCAAGAAGTGCAGATTTCAGAGACTGCTCTGGTCCTCGAAGGGGCTAGCTAGCCCAGGTCCCTATGCTGCACAGGACATAGGTCTTTCGGAGGCTCATCCACTTCCATGTCTTGTTTCTAATTCCATATTAAGGCTTTGCCTTGTGTTTTCAGCCCTATCCTTGGGCTCTTATCAGATCATGGACAAGTTTTCAACTGACTTAACTGAGACCTCACTGTGCATCAGGGAAGTTTATTATTTATGCTGCTTCCTTTTAGTGAATACCACGAGCTAGGATGCAGAGATAAAGATAGGTATGTTGGGACGGAGAGAGAGTACAGCAGTTAAGTGTGCTTGCCAAGCAATCACAAGGATCAGAGGTCGGATCCCAGAATTCATTTAATAAGCCAAGTGTCCTGAACAGAATTATAACCCCAGCTCAGCTCGGAGTAGGATGGAGACAGGATGATGGCTGGGCTTGCTGGCCGAGTCTAGAAATGCAAACCCTAATTCCACTTGGACTTCAATTCACAGTCTGCATGAAAGAGACTGTTCCAGAAGCAGAGCTGACCACAGTGCTCTTCAACACCACGTTACTCTCTCCTGCTTCAGGTGGGGGCTGGGGGAGCTCAGCAGAGTGCCTGCCTTGCCTGTTCAAGATCCTGGGTTTCATACCAAGCAGCACGAGAAAAACAAAGGAAAGAAGGAGGAGGAGGAACAAGAGGAAGAGGAGGGGGAGGGGGAGAAAGAGGACGAATGGAAACTTTCTGGTACTTCCCAAGGCAAAAGGAAGTTGCTTAGACTTTGGTCAAGCCCTTCCCAGAGAAGTCTCATTGTCTAAATACTAACTTCCTTATCTATCTTTAGTTCAAACATCCATATTTCCTTAGGGGAGCATTCAGTGAGGCCTTGTGTGTTCACCATTCAAAGGAGTGAGCAGGGCAGAAGTCTCCATCACACCCCAGCTCAGGCTGGGGAGGAACCAACAGATCAAAAGCTCAAATCGGTCAGAGGGATACTACCAGCAATACCCACAGTTGGAAGGAAAGCTCTGGTTCTGTCATGTATGCCCAACATGTAGGCCATGCTCTGAGATCTCCACAGTAGGCTATGGAACTTCATCTTCTAGAGGTGGCCATGGTGTCTTGGTCACCAGAAGACCTCAGCTTATGTGCCTCCTCTGATGGCAGTATCACAGGTATTTGTGGCTACTCCTCTGCCACATTCCTTTTCTTAAACATCCAACCAAATCCCATCTCCATTAGAAGGCTCTTCCAGATCATTCAGAGTGATTATTTCCTTATTGAAAACCTATAGCAACTGGTCTATGTCACTGATTTGATGCTAGCCCATGCTGCTTGCTGAATGCTGCCAAACAGCCAATCAATCCCCAGAGATGACTCGACCCAGAAGTTTCACTCTCCCTTCCTCTCCTGCCAGTCACACCCATGCTGCCATCTAAATGAGAGCTGACCTCATCAAAGAAAGGCATGGCTGTGGCTAGGCAGCCAGGAAGCTCTGGTGCCCTCCCTCAGCTCTAGGCTCTGCTACCTTGCACAGACTGCTGGTGTAAGATAAGCCATGGGTCCTCCCTGAAGAGCTATGAGCTAGTTAGTCAGGCCTCAGAGTATGGATGGCCTCCAAATACAGGGTGATGTCATCAATGTTAGCCCTATGGGGGCATTCTCATATTCCACCTTGTAGGAAAAAAACTCACTGGTGCCACTCAGCTTTAAAATACTACAGGGCACCGGGCCTACTCACTAAGTGAACCACTTTGTTAGAGGCATCCAATGCAGAAAGCACAGTGATATTCGTCCTTCAGTTCTTTGCCAGCTCTCTAACCACAATCTAGGCATCCAGGCCTGTCTGAAGACAAGAGGCCACCAGGACCTCCAGCACACACCTGAAGCCTAGACTTGTCAGTAGTCGGAAAAGGAGCCCCCATCTGCAGCCCACAATGATACCAGCTCAGGTTCCCAAGTGAGCTGACTCCTTGCAGAGAGGCCTGCCCAGACCCAGGGAAGACTGACAAGGCGGCCATGGTTCCCGTACCTGGAGCGGGATGACAATCATGAAGATCTTCTTGTCTTTATCAGACAGGATATGTTTGATGAAGGCCCAGCCAGTGCCGATGAGAGCGATGGTAATGAACAGCAGTGCACCCTTTAGCCTGGAAGACAGAACAGTTCCCGGGTACCAGCAGGCTCGGTAGACTCCATTCCTGTCAGTTACTCTGTCAGCTCATTCCATGACTCTACAGCCCCCACTTCTTCTTTTTACTTTTCAAGACTTATTTATCTATGTACATGAGTGCTCTGTCTACATGTATGCCTGCATGCCAGAAGAAGGCAAAGGATCACATCATAGATGATTTTTTTTGTTTGTTTTTTTCGAGACAGGGTTTCTCTGTGTAGCCCTGGCTGTCCTAGAACTCACTCTGTAGACCAGGCTGGCCTCGAACTCAGAAATCCGCCTGCCTCTACCTCCCAAGTGCTGGGATTAAAGGCGTGCGCCACCACCGCCCAGCATCATAGATGATTTTGAGCCACCATGTAGTTGCTGGGAATTAAACTCAGGACCTGTGGAATTACAGCCAGTGCTCTTAGCAACTGAGCCATCTCTCTAGTCCCTCATGTATGTATGTATGTGTGTGTGTGTATGTATGTATGTTGAGTAACTCAAGCTAGCTCAAACTTTTAACTCAAAATGCAGCCAAAGATGATCCTGAACTTCTGATCCTCTTGCCTCTTCCTTCTCCTCCTGAGTGCTAGGATCGTGGGTGTGCACCATCATTCCAGATTTATGCAGTGCTGGGGATGGAGCTCAGGGACTCATGAAAGCTTGGCAGACACTCTCAACTGAGCCCTCCCCCAGCTCTAGCCTTGAGTGTCTTTGTAAGCCACTTCATGATGCAGGCATTACCACCACTGTCTTGTGGACCTCCATACTTACAGGTGAGTTATGTAGTATACAACAGCCCAGCCTTCAATCGGAAAGCCCTGCGAGGAGATGTAGTGGTAGTCGATCTGAAATCAAACAGCTGTGTTTCAGAAAGGCTGTGCCATGCATCTCAGTGCAGGGTAAAGCAATAAATAACTTCAAGAGACCGTGGGATGAGGAATGGGTTGTGCCCGCTCAGCCCACTGTCTAATGCTTCCCTTGCTGAGTCAGCAGCAAGCACATGAGTGTGCTAACACACTTAACTGAGAAAGGTTGACAGAGGTGTTGATGACCCTAACACCTAGCCCAGGTCACTCTCTCAATTCATACTGGCAAACACTCTCATTCTCGGCCAGGTACGTTGTCTTGAAGTCCTGCTGCTCCCAGTAAGACAACAGCTAGCTAGTCAGTCAGAAGATCTGTACAGTGACCTGGCTTCAGCAGTCTAAGCTTGGATACTCAGAGCTGCTGCACATTTGAACTTCAGAGGCTGGCTGCTGTCAGGACTAGAAAAGCTGGCCACAGTACAGGCTTATTTTCTAAAAGTCATCTAGATTTTAAAGTAGTTCAGAGCCCTCCTGAGAATCTTTTAACTTAAATCCAAAGGAGGAATTAGCCAAGTAACTTCTGTGTCCTGTTTCCATAACTAGGTGTATTTTTGCTTTCTTCTATGACCCCATTTTCAAGTGCAGAAGAAGAGCCTAGCACTTGCTTTATGTATACCCCATAGACCCCAACCCGTAAATCCTGACCCCACAGGCAAGCCCCCAGGCAACCCCCAGGCAAGCCCCCAGGCAAGCTCCCAGGCAACCCCCCAGGCAAGCCCACAGGCAAGCTCATTCTGACGTGCACCAGTTCTCAAGTAGTCAAAGCTCAGTTCTTGGACTCCAGATCTTTGTAAGACTTGTTTTTTCCTCTGGTAATTTACTAACACTGAACTTCACTGAGATACAAGGATGCTTAGTAAAACAAGGGAAGTTCAGGAATGACCTAGCAGGGGGCGCACTCACCTCCAGATGACAGAAACAAGGGGATTGGCGGGGGGGGGGGGGGGGGGGGAGAAGCATTTGATATGCATAGAGACACCTATGATCCCAGCATCAGGAGGCTGAGCCAACAGGATCACACAAGTTCAAGGTTAGCCTTGGCTATAGCATGAGACTGTCTCAAAAACAATAAAATAATAAAGTTCTGGAAAGACTATGGCCTGTAAGTAGAATTCAAGGCTGAGCTAGCTCACTGGCCCTATGGCCAGCTCTGTGCACAAAGGGGCTTTCTGTATGGAAAGCAGGTTCTTGCCCTTCCTCTCCCACCTGGCCCTGCCTTCTAACTTCTTTCCCCAATCAAGTATGTACATTCCTCATTTCATCAATGACCCCACATGCTAATACATACTGCATGGAACACCAAGGACAGAGACTTGGTGAAAGGAAGGGCCGCCATCAACCAGTGAATTTTAAATACATCATTCCTATAAAAAGAGAGAAGAAAGAATTAAAAGACTCCGCTTTCCCAAAGGCAGCCACAGTAGCAGGTACTTCTTTTTCCTTCCTTCCTTCCTTCCTTCCTTCCTTCTTTCCTTCCTTCCTTCCTTCCTTCCTTCCTTCCTTCCTCCTCCTCCTCCTCCTCCTCTTCTTCCTCCTTTTCTTCCTCCTCCTCTTCTTCTTTTTGAGACAGGCTTTCTCTATATAGCCCTGGCCATCCTGGAAGTCACTATGGAGACCATGTTGGCCTGGAATTCACAGAGCTCTACCCACCTCTGCCTCCTGAGTGCTGGGATCAAAGGTGTGCAGCACCACACCTGGCTCCATCAGGTACATTTCTAAGCAAGCATCAAGTACAATCTGAACTAACCACAAACATGAAGTCTTTTTTTTTTTTATACAAAGCAGTTTTCCAGTAAATGAATCCAGTAGGAATGAATCTGTGGTGGTTTGGATGAGAAAGGCTCCCACAGGCTGGTACAGATAAGCTTGGTTTGCAGTTAGTAGAACTGTTGATGTGAGCTTCTGGATACAACACATGCCTGTCGACTGCAGTGCTCTCACTATGATGGTCGTGGACTCACCCTCTGGGACTGGAAGCCTCAAATAAGATCTCTTTTCCACAAGATGCCTTGGTCATGGCATCTTAGCACAGCAATAGAAAAGGAACTAAGTCAGAGCCCTTCGACATTTCCAGCACACAGTTTAACGCAGTAACAGAGTTATGCCCTGCAGACAGGTGTGATATCTCTTGAGGCATGCTAAGATGGACATCTACACACCGACCAACTTCTTCCCTGGAAACCACATTGAATCAGCCACACAGGAATAAGAAGAGCAGTCCTGAAGACAATATGAAATCCCAGGGAAGACAGAAAATGAGATGTATCTGAGGATGTCTGAGCCCAACACAGAAGGCCTGGGAGCTGGTCGTGGTGACAGGTGAGGAGACAGTGCTGGCATCATGCCCTTCCTCCCTCTTACAAGCCTGCTGGATAAAGCTCCACACTCATCCCCTCTCACAGGCTCTAGGCCACCCTTGAGCTCCAGGCATTAGAGTCTTCCTTCTATGTCTACCCCGACTCCTGCAGAAAAGAACTCAAGGAGGCTGTCTCAGAGACAAATAAGACTCCTCTTCTTTTTTTTTTTTTTTGGTTTTTCGAGACAGGGTTTCTCTGTGTAGCCCTGGCTGTCCTGGAACTCACTCTGTAGACCAGGCTAGCCTCGAACTCAGAAACCTGCCTGCCTCTGCCTCCCAACAAATAAGACTCTTAAAGTAAACAAAGACCCACCAAGAGCCCAGGGCATGCGCACACCCTCACACATCATGTTGGGATGGCACTGTAGTAAGTACATGAGGAATATTTATCACCAAGGGGAACAAAGCAACAGATAAGGAAGCGCAGAAGGAAGACCCACACACATAGGTGGGAAAGGACAGACCATTGCAGTAGCAAAAAATCATCTGAGAGCTACACACAGAAGGAAGTAAAGCTGCGGCCAGTGGTGGCACACGCCTTTAATACCAGCACTCGGGCGGCAGAGGCGGGCTGAGAGAATCTCCTGTGCACTGTATGGAAGTATCACGTGTCAATAAAACGCTGTTGACCTATTAGCTTAGGCAGGAACTAGGGAGGTGGAAGTTCCAGTACAGAGGGAGGAATTATCCCATAGTCAGGTGTGGGGATGTGTTCGGGGGGAGGGGATGTACACCCTGGAGCACTGAAGGGGACTGTCGTATGAAACTAAGGAGAGGTAACCAACCACATGGCAGGACTTAGAATACAAGAAATGGGTAAGTTATGAGCTGGTGGGGGAACAAGCCAAAGCTATTGATCTAGGCATTTACTCAAGAGATATTAAGTCTCATGCCATTATTTGGTGAACTTGGGTGTGGGTGGAGAAGCCCGTGGTTACAGGCAGGTGGAGCTCTGAGTTTGAGGCCAGCTTGGTGTACAGAGGGAGTTCCAGGAAGCCAGGGCTGAACAGAGAAACTTTGTCTTGAAAAACCAACACCCCCCCCCCAAAAAAAAGGAAGAAAAGAAAGAAAAAGAGGAGGGGGAGGAGGAAGACAAAGAGGAAGAAGAGGAGGAGGAAGAGGAAGAGGAGGGAAGTAAACTGGACTCACTGTCTACTTCTTGAGAGCGATTCCAGATGAGCCCAGCTGTGAATGAAACATACCTTGTGACCTGGAATCCTAAAGGGCCCCTCGGACCCAAGACACATGGCCCCAAAGATAAAATTAGGTGGTGGGGGTTCATCACAGTCAAACCTTTCATTTAACAACACTCACTGCTGACAAGCCTAGTGACCATAACGACCGGAGACAAGACTTGCATGTGTAGCCAGACAAGGAACTGATCTAGAACACGGAAGACTTTTGTTCATATAAAGCAGCTAGACAGGGAGAAAATCCAATGTACAAGCACTAGAGGCCTGCAGTGAGAGTCCCCTCAGGGACACTGAGGAGTCAGACAACCCACTTACACACACCAGACTGGCACACACCAAGAGGCCAGCTGTAGTGAGAGGATGGTGACAGAACTCAGCTCCCAGGCAGAGTGGACCATGGTGCAGCCACGAGGTGGGCAATCTAACAACACTCCATGAAACTTGCAAAGGACAGGTCCCCAGGAGAGCTCAGAAGGTAGGAGGAGACAAGGCTCCTACAGCACTCTGCGGGAGCAGGAGGCTGCGGCAACCTGCACGTACTCCTGTCTCTAGGGACTTCGGGGGGACCCGTGGGGACGTACGCAGCCCATAAAACACAGAGGAGTGGGAAAAATCAGCCATCTGGATGCAGACAGCAGCATGGCTGATGGAAAAAGTGTCACGAACTTATTTTTTTCCAGACAGAGTTCAGTGCCCTGTGCTTGGGGGAGGGCCATGGTGTACAGTGCAGTTCTGTGCAACCCTAGCTGTCCTCACTCTGTACATCAGGCTGATCTCGAACTCACAGAGATCACCTGCTTCTGCCTCTCAAATGCTGGAATTAAATGTGTGTACCGATACCTGGCAGTGTCACTGATTTTAAATAGTTGTATCTGCAGACAACACTTTCTATACATTTAAATCATATACAAAACAACAATAACAACAACAAAAAAACTCCCAACATACCACAGATATTACTTACAAGAACATACAATCGTTCCAAACTATATACTCAGCATATTGGGGTGACTTTCCATGGTCAAGGAGAAGTGAGCGAGGGACAGGAAGTGGTGGGGGATGGTCAGTTGAGAGAGGAGCACACACAGAGAGATGATGAGACCACACCACAGCCTGCCCACACTGGGCTTCTGGCTTATCTCCTGGGTACTTTCCTGTTCTGGTGATTCCTCACTGAAGGTCAAAAAGGAAGTCTATGCCAGAGCAGTCTGCTACTGAATGGCAGCGGCTTTACCCAAAGTACAGCACTGCCCACTTACAGCCTGGCCAGTTTGACTTTCAGTCCTCAATTAAACACCCCTGCTAGGACAATGAAAGGCTCCGAAGTCATGGCGACCTGGCCTTGACTCTGATTTGGTCCTCATGACCTTCATCTCTGAAATGGCACAGCTACACGGCAACAAACCTAGGAGAGCAGCCCACCTACGAGGACTGAACATCATCAGCTGCCTCTCCCCCTGCCAGCCCAGCACTGCTTGCTCTCACTCTGCGGTGCATGGCATACTAAACCTGAAAGGAGAGACAAGCATCAGCAGGCAGCCTCCAGTGCCAGTTCAGTCACTGGCTAGCTCACTTCCACTCTCTGAGCCTCAGTACATTTATGTGACAAAGATGTATCATTCTTCTTGGCCCTAATGAGTGTCCTAGACACCCCCTGCGGCCTTGGGGTCATATGCCCATGTGAAATACACACTTCCAACCTACCAGCACTCGCTGGCTGTTACATGGCTGTTACTGGCATACCTCAAATTGCATCTTTTTGGATATGTACACATCCACATTCAATTAAAAACATGACTGGCACAAAACAGACCAGCCCCACCTAACCACCATCTTAGCCAAGGGAGCTGAGATGATGACACTGCCGTTGCTGAGGAAAGGAAAATGAAACAGCAGGGAGCATGGGAAAGGGAGGGGGCCACGAGTACTCATCGCACATTCTGGTGTGAAGACACAGCAGAGCTAACTAAGTATGCGAGAGGCCCGGCAGGAAGAAGGCCAATTATTACTGCCCCAGGGGTGTAGCTGAGGAATGAGGAGGCACAGTAAGGAGGCAGACAGGAAGTCAAAGTGTGCCTGGGGAAGGGCCATGGTGTACAGTGCAGGTCAGAGGACAACCTGCCGGAGTCAGGAACTATTACATGGAACCAGGGCACTGAACTCAGGTCATTATGCTAGGCAGCAGGTGCTTTTACCCACTAATAAATGCTCTTGTCAGCATGGAAGATTCTTTTAAAAGGGCCCAAATCCAAGACTCTTGAGTGTCCATTAAAATGCAATGAAGACACCAAGGGTTTCAGCTTCTGCTCCAGTGCTCCAGAAAGAGGTGTCTGGGGCACTTAATTATCATGTGAATTTTGGGTAACACTGTTTTGCAGACCTCAAGTCTAAAGGTCTTTTTTTTTTTAAAGGTTTTTATTTATTTACTACATGTACGTACACTGTAGCTGTCTTCAAACACCCTGTAAGAGAGCATCAGATCTCATTGTGGATGGTTGTGAGCCACCATGTGGTTGCTGGGATTTGAACTCATGACCTCTGGAAGAGCAGTCAGTGCCCTTAACCACTGAGCCATCTCACCAGCCCCTAAAGGTCTTTTAATGTAAAAATGTTTTACACTATTTTGCTCTAAGATTTCTGGGCCAGGAGACAGAATCCATTCCTATGCGGCCACTCCCCTCAACAACAGAGAAGAGGAAGTCAGAGCCTCGGGGCTTTGGGACAAGGGTTCAGGTGAAAGGCAGATGGATTCCAAATGGGTTTTTCCCAGGGTCAAGCTCCTGGCAGTCAAAAGAAAAAGTCCAGAGAGGCTTTTGGCCAATGCTTCAGAGCTGGAAGCTTTAAGCTTTCACTGACAGTGACTGATATCATCACTAACTCTTCTCAAGATGGGTGTCTCCTAAAAGGTACCACCCACCATGCTCTCTGTGCAAAGTGTCCAGGACTTCAGCATCTTTGCAAGGGCAACACTTGGGTTTTGGCTGTTTGTGTGTTTACTCTAACATCTGGATAAGCCTTCTAAACAAAACACTAAGAGTGAGCCAATAGCGGAGTAGACAGAGCCTCTCCCACTAGAGGCTCCTGCCTAGCCTCTCAGTCTCTCAAGAAAGACACCCTGGAAGACAGCAGGGCTGTTCAATGCCACCTCTCCCAGGAGCAAAGTCCAGGAGGATGAAATCTTGCAGCTCTCCACACACTTGGAGCACTTACCTTCGCTTACGAAGGATGTGAATCCAGATGGTCCCTGACAGAAAGAAGAACAAGGCCATGGAAACATATAACTTGGGGAGAGGAATCTCCCCGGCAGAGAGGTAGCTGTCAGGGTTCTTCTCCGTGATATCAATCTGAAACCAACATAAGGTGCATCCCTCTTAGAAACAGACTGTCTCTAGTCAGGAATACACATGCATAGCTTCTTCTTGAAAGCATGTGTGCCAGCCTGTAACAAGCAGGTTGCTACTGTCTGGGCTGGAAGACATACCCCACCCAGCTCTCTGCAGGAGCACCCTGCCCACTGCAGGGTCCTGGCCAGCCCCACCTCCTCACAGTAGTGGTTCCCATACCTCCACAGCAATGGGTGCTCTCAGGATGCACAAAGCCCTGGTGCATTGCTAGCATCAGAACCAAAGCAAAATAAAACAGAAAGCCTCCTGCAGTCCACCCTAGTCTTATGGAGAAGCAGATGGCTGTCTCACACTGACAGCATCCTTTTGGATGGCCCATGTGGCACTCACATTTAGGCTGAATGAGACCTGTTCAGACTTCACGTTGTTGCCTGGGCACTTGTGGAAGTAAAGGCTGTAGAGGCCTTCCTGGTCGTCGGTGCTGATGTTGAAGAAGAACTGGAAGAGAGAAGGAAGAGCTCCTCACAGCCTAAGCTGTAGCTCCCAGTCCCAACAATAAGTTAGGGGCCTCAGCAGACAGAGGTTCGTTGGCCTTGGAATCCCCAGAACAGAGGTCGGACAGGGTGTC
This sequence comes from Grammomys surdaster, assembly GCF_004785775.1. Lineage (NCBI taxonomy): Eukaryota > Metazoa > Chordata > Mammalia > Rodentia > Muridae > Grammomys > Grammomys surdaster. The sequence continues at coordinate 3,104,182 of NW_021620941.1, forward strand.
CTCATGCTGTGGGCCTCTAGCACTTTCTGCCAGTGTTGAAGCACAGACACGTGGTGGAACCATGTGGTGATCACCTGTGTCCAGCTGCCTGGGCCCTGCAGCCTCACTTCCTCCATATCTACCTATCTGGGATGGCTCTGCTGAGGTCAGCAGAGGGACAGCCAAAGGTCAGACAGCATCTCATTTATAAGTCAACAAACAACTTTATTTTCTGAGACGTGAACTCCATCAGCCACTAATTGTCTCAGTGATCAAAAGTCCTATACACACAGGACCAGTGTATGTCGCTGTGGGCATGTTACAGCTCAGTGGCTCTTCCGAGTAAACACAAACACAGGTTGCATGGGAAAACACCATGTGCCACTGCCAGGGGACATCCACATGTAGTTCACAGCTGGGCTGGCTGGCAGGCACCCAAGGCCTCTAAAACTACATCACTCTCAACTCCCAGCACAGGTCCTTCCAGGGGTAGACCTGTCAGCCTGAGTGGGAGTCAGCACGGACTGCGAATGGAGACCCAAGCTGAGTGGAGCTGGAGTCTGGGCCTCTTACCTCACTGCACTTTCACGAGGTTTCTCAGGGTCAGAGACTCACAACTTAGGTTAGCAGATAGAGCTAACACCCTAGTGGCGGGAGGGGGGGTGGTCCTGCAGTCCAGGGATCACACGCAGTGAGTTACTGTCCCTATAACCAAGGTGCCAGTAAAGACTTTCACATGGCAGAGATGGAGTAAACTTTACTCCAAGGTGACACATACCTGAAATGAGACAGCCCCATCACTCTTATGAACTTGGAAGAATTTCTCTGCTATAGCCTGAAAAGACACAAGACTCTGTTTCAGGACAACAGTGGCAGAAAACATCCTTAGGGAAAGTCAAAGCTGATGGGGTGCTGTGGGGGCTGAAGAGAATGGTCAATGATTAAGAGCACTGGCAGGCAGTGGTGGTGCACGCCTTTAATCCCAGCACTTGGGAGGCAGAGGCAGGCGGATTTCTGAGTTCGAGGCCAGCCTGGTCTACAGAGTGAGTTCCAGGATAGCCCGGGCTATACAGAGAAACCCTGTCTCTAAAAAAAAAAACAAAAAACAAACAAACAAACAAAAAAAAAGAGCACTGACTAGTTTTGAAGAGATCCCAGGCTCAGTTTCCACACAGAGCTCGCAGGTGTCTGTAATTCCAATCACAGAGGCTCTATGCCCTCTTTTGGCCTCTGTGGGCACTGAATACATATGATACATACACATACCTGCAGGCAAAATGCCCAAACACTTAAAATAAAAAATTAAAGCTAAGCTTTTAATCCCATCGCTTGGGAGAAAGAGGAGGGCAAACCTCTGAGTTTGAGGCCAACCTAGACTACAGAGCAGGTTCCAGAATGGCCAGGGCTACCCAAAGAAAAACTCTGTGTTGAAAAAAAAATTCAAGCTAGTCAGGCCAGAGAGATGACTGACTGGTCAAGGACACTCAAAGGTAAGCGCAGACCTCCCTCCTGTCAGCTTGCCCTTGCAGAGAACCCGGGTTTGGTTCCCAGTGCCCACAGGTTCTAACTACAGTTCTAGAGGATCCAACAGGATCTCTCCTCACTAACATGGGCACAGACACACATATGATGTGCATACATATATGCAGGGAAACACTCACTGTGCTGGCTACTTTTACATCAACTTGATACAAGCTAGAGTTATCTGAAAGGAAGGAAACTCAATTGAGAAAAGACCCCAAAAAATCTGGCTGTAGGGCATTTTCTTAATTAGCGATTGATGGGAGACGGTCCAGCCATTGTCCCTGGGCTGGTGGTCCCGGCTTCAGTAAGAAAGCAGGCTGAACAAGCAATGGGGAGCAAGCCAGTAAGCAGCACCCTCCATGGCCTCTGCATCAGGTCCTGCCTCCAGGTTCCAGCTCTGCATGAGCTCCTGTTCTGACTCCCTTCAGTGATGGACTATGATTCAGAAATGTGAGCCCAATGAACCCTTTCCTCCCCAGACTGCTTTTGGTCATGGTTGTTTCTTTATAGCAATAGAATTCCTAACTAGGGCACTCATACATAAAAATAAGTTAAAGCCAACTAAAACAAAACAAAACAAAACAAAACAAAACAAACCACCAAATCTCTTCCTCAAGACTGCTGACCTTCAAGAGCCCTCTGACAAGGCCGTTCACTGCCTTTCCAGATAGATCTGAGATCCTGTCTCAGAAGGCGGCTCCCCTTTCCCATTTCCTTCCTCAGCTTCCTTCCTTCTTGGCTACTCTATAACTCCTTCCCCGGTCTTCCTGTGAACACATCTCTAAAGTTTCTACAAGACCAAGGATGCTGCCCTGGGCAGAGCCAAACAAACATCCCACCTACACTCTGCTTCTGACTCAGACAGGAGCGCCACCATCTGCAACGCGATTCACACCAAGCCATGGGAAGAGACCAGCTACGAGCACACGAGAGTGGGAGAAACTCGGGTGGTTAGGCTGAACGAAGGCAACGGGAGAATACATCTGCATGCTGTGTTTCTATAAGGCTCCCTGTAGCCACTATCTACTGCAGCGACTGTTCCTTGGGCACGGGATGACAAAGGGGCAGGAGAAATCTTTGAGGTGATGAATACATTCACCATCTTGCTTGACAGGTCACATGTACCTGTCCCTCTAGGCACGGGCAGTTTATTGTCACCCAATCACAAAACCGTTAGAAGGAAGAAAACCAACAAGCAAACAAAGCCAGTCCTGGTGTGTGCACCTATAATCCTAGCTTCAGAGATGGAGGCAGGAGGCAGTTCAAAATGGTTTCAGTGTGTTGATGCTGTCTCTCCAAACACAAGCATGTATCATGCACACATATATGCACATACAAACATACATGTAAGCACATACACACATCCAGAGACCCTGAGAAGAGGGAGGTCTGTGCTTACCTTTGAGTCCGCTGTACTTCGTTTAGCCTTGGAACCATCTAGAAGCACAAACATTGAGAGGTATCACTGCTTCGCTCAGCTCACACACATACAGTGCATTATCATTGTATAGGCTCCAGCTTATCAATAACCCATCACCAAAACAAACAAATCACAGGGCCTCCACCTCCTCAGGTCCCCAGAGATAATGCCTGTGCAGTAGAAACAGCAAATCAAAGTGGCGTACATCCTACAGATGTTGCTGTGCTAATCACAGCAAAACCAACAGGAAAGCCTCTGTGCAAACAATGAAAACGGCAGAGAAGCCACTCCGAACAACTATCAGAGGCACTTTAACAAGAATCTAACTGACTTGATTCACTCGGAAAGCTTAGTGTAGCCACGCCCTCTGTGTGGCACTGGGGATGACACCCCACCCTCGGCCTGTGCACGGTAAACCGGCTCACCACTGACTTGCCCCACCAGTCTGTACTTGCAGATGTCTTGCTGCTGAAAACTCTTTTTTGTCGCTATTGGTTTTTTTAGGATCCCCCAACAGCAGTGTATTAAGATTACTAATGGAGAAAAATTACATAGTTGTATTTTAATTTTAAAAAAAAAAAAGCTTACTAGGGAATGATAAGAAGTTCAAGGCCATTCTCAGCTACATAGAGAACTCAAGGCTAGCTAGGAGTTCAGTTCCCAGCAACCACAATCTGGTGCCCTCTTCTGGAACAGAGTGGATACCTTCCTGGGGAAGGCAATTCAACCCTACTACAGGAAGAGGGTGTTTGATAAACACGGGGGATTTGTACAAGCAGAGCCAGAGTAGGCACAGAACAGCACTCTACACTCTAGTTCTTTCCTCTGACTCTTAATTTGCATCAGCTTTCAACAAATCCAGGGAAAAGTAAACAACAACGTAAGTGCTGAATATGCACAGGTCTCTAATGCTCTAATGGGACCGACAGTTAACACAGCACACGGATGTCTGGAGAGAGCCGCAGCCTCAGGAAGAGCAGTCTAAGAACAGCAGTGAGTGTAGCTTGGGTTCAGAGGGGAAGGCAGGGAAGCAGGAGCCCAAGGCCTGGTCACACAAACCCCTCTCCCCAAAACATTAGGAAAGGAAAAACAAAATCCAACATGGACTTTTCTGCCTTTCCATTTTAGCATTTACCCCCAAATTCCGTTTCTCTTTGCTGCATAGGCCTCACCTTGACTGGGGACAGATGTTCTTCCTGCCTCAGCCTCCCAAGTACTAAGACTGTAGACATGCACAGTGCCCAGCATGTTAGACAGACACCCAGTATTCCAGCATCAGCTGTTATGTTTCGCCTGCATTCTGATGGATGCAGACCGCCCACCTGATCTGATGTGGACTGTCAATATTCTTAAAGGCAATCGTATCCTCTGAGCCAGAGACCCCAGCTCCACCAACCTATCTTGAAGACAGTAGTACACATACAGTAATTTTCCTTTGTAAAAAGACTCATCTTAGGGCTGGAGAGATGACTCAGTGGTTAAGAGCACTGGTTGCTCTTCCAGACGTCCTGAGTTCAATTCCCAGCAACCACATGGTGGCTCACAGCCAACTGTAATGAGATCAAGTGCCCTATTCTGGCACACAGGCATATGCGCAGGCAGAACACATAATAAATGAACAAATGAGTCTTTTTTTAAAAAAGACTCATCTTTATTTGTGTGTGTGCCTTGTTTATGGGTGCCTGTGGAGGCCAGAAGGGCTGTGGACCCCTTGGAACTGGGGTTTACAGGTTTCACGAACCACCTGATGTGGGTGTTGGGAGGTAAACTAGGGTCCTCTGGAGGGCAAGCAAGTTTTCTCAACTGCTGAGCCATCTCTCCAGTTTCTACAGACAAGGATTTCTATGAATGAGTAAATCCAATGCCATAATACCTGGATAAGCCTGGAGATGACAGTGTCACTCAGGGAAAGGCTAAGCACGTGTCAGAATCACTTACTAGGACAGTGGGATAGAATAAAGGGAAACCAACGGACATGCACAGGCTGGACACGTGACTGGAGCTGTATATGAGGCAACATGCTCTAGACTGAGGAAATGAGGCCAGCCAGGGACGAGGAGAGGTCTCTTGTCTCTCTTCCTTCCACAGGCTTCCTGTGTGGCCTCCAGAGCACAATGCTCAGACAATACAGACCAGGCTGCAGTTCTTGAAAACAAAATCTCTACAAAGAAAGCTTACCAAGGGTTCTCTGAGCCTCACTGTCTTTGGGGTTGGAGCTGACAGCAGGCTCCTGGCTCCGACTCAGGACTTTCTCATCCTTCCTGAAGACAATCTCTGGTAACTGCTTACCAGCTTCTGGTGGGGATCTGACCTTGACTCTATATCCAAGGAAGACAGAAAGGAGAGTTCAGAGCAGCACTCCAGCCTTCACTAAAGACAGCCATAGGCCTAGTTCAAGCTGTCTTTTGTTTGTTTGTTTGTTTTCAACACAAGGTTTCTCTGTGTAGCCCTGGCTGTCCTAGAACTAGCTCTGTAGATCATGCTTGCCTCAAGCTCAAGAGATCAACCTACTTCTGCCTCCCAGCTGCTAGGATTAAAGGCGTGTGCCATCATGGCCAGCTCCAGCTTGGAGTCTGGCACTTTGTGCCATCCCTGACACATTAAAGAGGTAAATTCTGCCATCCACATCCTATGCTGTAACTGAAGTACAGAAAGGGTAAAACACTGGCCAAGGACTGGAGAGACCATGCAGGGCCAAAGTGCTTGCCTAGCCTGCACACGGCCCAGACCCTGGCCCCAGCCCTGCCACCCGAAGCTAGTGAGCAGCTAAATGAGGAGCCTGACAGTCTCTCTCTAAACCAGGGTAGCAGCAAATACATAAATATGCTGTTCACATATCCCTTAAGGATTCTTAATGTGCTCAGAACATTGGTGAAGAGAAACAGAAGACACAGTTTCTATAATACAGTCAGGGGAAGTTCAGGGACTGTGTGAGGAATTGGGGACACTACTAATTCCTGGCCTAAAAGCCGTTTCCTCCTCCTCTCTGTTTCAACAACTAACGATGTGTTTGTGTGTGCGTATGCAAGCTTATGTGCACCATATGCACACCAGATCCTGGGAAGGTTTCTAATCCACTAGAGCTGGAGCAGGTGAGGTGACTGTGAGCCCGCTGAGAACGCTGAGAACCACACGCAGGTCCGCTGCAAGACTGATGAGTGCTCTTACTCACCAAGCCATCTGTCTAGCACGCCCCTCTTGTTTTCGTTTATAAGACAGAGGCTAACTATGTGACCCTGGCCTGGAACTTACCATGTAGACAAAGCTAACCTCAATCTCAAAGAGATCTGCTGGCTTCTACTTCCTGAGTGCTGTGATTAAAGATTTGTGTCCCTGGGAGCTGGAGAGATGGCTCAGTGGTTAAGAGCACTGACTGCTGCCGGGGCGGTGGTGGCGCACGCCTTTAATCCCAGCACTTGGGAGGCAGAGGCAGGCGGATTTCTGAGTTCGAGGCCAGCCTGGTCTACAGAGTTAGTTCTAGGACAGCCAGGACTACACAGAGAAACCCTGTCTCGAAAAAACCAAAAAAACAAAAACAA
>NW_021620941.1:3111043-3145124 GCF_004785775.1 Grammomys surdaster
CTTCCAGAGGTCCTGAGTTCAATTCCCAGCAACCACATGGTGGCTCATAACCATCTGTAATGGGATCCGATGCCTTCTTCTGGTGTGTCTGAAGACAGTGTACTCATATATATAAAATAAATAAATTTCTAAAAAATTAAAAAAGATATGTGTCATTATACCTAACCTTTCTTTTCCCTTCTTAACAGACCCAATTTTGCCTAGGCCACTTGCTCATGCCTGGCAGCACACTGACCTAAGCCAGTACACCAGTCAAACCTGTTTGTGGGAAGTGTTTGATTTCCTCCTTCCCCTTGGCTGGTTATGAGAGAGGAAACAGAGGGCTGGTGACAGCTGGGACACTGCCTGAGAAGTGGACACTGAGGGTGGGGGAGCAGAGGTAAAAGGCATGAGATCCCTAATTAGTCCCTAATATGAGCAAGCCGCCACTGAGCTGCCCTTCCTGAACCTGCTGCCACGCAGGGCCTCCAGGTGGGAGTCAACCCCCAGCTCAGTCCTGTTTGCCAAACACTATAACCTAGGAGATTGGCAGCCTTCCTGGCAGGTGAAAGCAGAGCCAACTGGGGGTGGATGTCTTACTGAAGCTCAGAGGAGTTCTATGACAAACTGCTTTATTTTTTAAGAGACTTCCTCACTGGAAGCTTCCTCTTTCTGCTTCTGACCATGTGTATTTCAAACTGGCCACTCTGAGCTGCTAGCAGCTAGGTCTGGATACAGTATTCTTTACTTATAAGCCTTTGAAGGCTCCCTCGGGAATTACACACACACACAGGGCCAGAGAGCTAGCTCATTGGTGGCTAAGCCTGACAACCTGACTTTAAGCCCAGAAGGCTGCACAGTGGAAGAAGAGACCTAACTCCCCATAAATTGCTCCCTGGTCTCTATATGCTCTGATCAGCACCAATACAATAAATGAACAGAAGAAAAGAGGGATGTTACAGATAAGTTGAGATGGCTGGGCATAGAGATGCTTGGTTGGCAAAGTACTTGCCTCCAAATTATGCAGACCTGAATCTAATCCTCAGAGCCCACGTGTAGAAGTGGGCGTGGTGTTGTGAGCCCACAACCCCAGTGCTAGGAAGGTAGAGACAGGAGACTCCTGCAGTTTACTGGCCAGCTAATCTAGGTAAATCAGCAAAGATTCAGGTTCAGTGAGAAACTCTTCATCAAGAAAAGAAGGTAGAGGCCGGGCAGTGGTGGCGCACGCCTTTAATCCCAGCACTTGAGAGGCAGAGGCAGGTGGATTTCTGAGTTCGAGCCCAGCCTGGTCTACAGAGTGAGTTCCAGGAAAGCCAGGGCTATACAGAGAAACCCTGTCTCGAAAAACCAAAAAAAAAAAAAAGAAAGAAAGAATTTAAGGTAGAACCCTGGCCATGGTGGTGCACACCTTTTTCTTTTGGTTTTTTGTTTGTTTGGTTGGTTGGTTTTTTTGTTTTTTTCAGATGGGGTTTCTCTGTGTAGCCCTTGGTGTTCTGAAACTCATTCTATAGACAAAGCTGCCCTTGAACACACAGAGATCTGCCTGCCTCTGCCTTCTGAGTGAGTGCTGGGATTAATGAATTAATTAAAGGTATGTACACCTTTAATCCAGCACTCTGGAGGGAGGTAGTCAAGCAGATCTCTGAGTTCAAGGCCAGCCTGGTCTACAGAGTGAGATCCTGCTTACGGGGGCTGAGGGCTGGGGTGTGATTGAGGAAGATACCCAACATCATCTTCTGCTGCACCTCCCAAACATGAAACCCAGGCAGTGGCCAGATGTAAATGTACCTAACTTGAAAACACAAAATCCCCTAATTCATCTAAGTTCAATGTGTTTATTAAAAGGACTGAGCTGTCACACTCCTCACCAGTGACTTTCTTTTTTAAAGTGCTTTTTTTTTTTTTTTTTTTTTAAGGACAGGAAGCCTTCATTTGTGCTCTGTAGTGGCCATCCCCCAAGGACAATCTCATGAGACACCAGCACTGTGAAGCTGGAAAGGGCACTGAGCCCTGGAGTTAGCCAGCCTCTCAGCGGCAGAAGCCACCTGGATCTTGTCTGGTTTCTTACCTGCCTCCTCTACTGTGTTCCCCAACAGTCACCTCGTGTGCTAACCCAGTGCTGATCACCACGATCCTTCACAGGCCAACCCCTCTCCTGCGGATGCAGACGCCCTTCCTGCTCTCATTCATGTGGAAAATCTGACTCACCACAAGGCTGCCTGCCTAAGGTTGACCTAAAACCATCCTTTCATGATGTGGTGTGCGAACCTCCTCTTCCCTTCCTCCACTGTGCTGCAGTCATTTGGATTGTACTTTGTATGCCTTCCTCCCAGGCTGGTTCTGTTTCTCTGCACATGGGCCTCGTCTCCAGCACTCAGTATAGGACAGGCACACGTTAGATACTGTGTGAGGGTAGCTAGTACCCTCATGGCACTGAGGGTGAGCAGAGGGAACTTTGGAATTACTTACACACTCTTGGAGAGGTCTAAGATGAGAAGAGTGACAGAAGACATAGACTGTTTCTTTAAAATACAGTAATTCACATCTTCATCCTGCCAAAGGAAGAGCAAGTGTGTATCATCGTGTTCACTACGGCAGAAAGAGGCAGATGAGCAGCCTGTGCTCCTCTCAACAGAGCCTAAGGTGGCAGCAGCAGCCACCTTAGAATAGGACTGTCGGCTGAAGGGTGTCCTGAGCCCCAGTGAGGACTCCAGTCAGGCTGTGACCTAAAACTTACCAGCCCCCTGCAATCCTAGCACCTGTGATATACTGTGTTCTGAGATAGCCAAGGATACAAAGTGTGGTGGCGCATGCCTGTAATCCTAGAACTCAGGAGACTGAGGCAGGAGGACTGCTCCAAGTTTGAGAGCACCGTGGACTACAGAATGAAACCCTGTCATCCCCTACTGTCCCTTTAAAAGGGGATGAGGGCTAGAAAGAAGACTCAGTTGTCAAGAGCACTTCTTAAGCTCTTACAGAGGTCCTATTCTCAGGACCCATGATCACAACTGTAACTCAGTTCAGGGGATTCTCAGACAGCACTAAGCAAGCATGTGGTGCACGGACATGCATGCGGGCAAAACCAAAACACAGAAACTTTTTAAAAGGCGACTTACCAGGTAAGAAGAGAAGCCATCGTTCTTGGTCCGATCGAGACTGAATCCGATCTGAGAGAAGCAAAGAGAGGAAAGACTAAGTCCCTCATGCTGTCCTCTGTCCTTGCTCTGTCCTTGCCTTTCTTACTTGAAGAGCAAAATTAAGTTAAATAATAACAAACACAGAAAGCACAGTTTCATTAGCCTGGCTTCTCATTTTTCTTAAGTGCTTTCTTGTAAGAAGGAAATAGCTGCTCAAGTAAAATCACTAATCATATATTTATTCAAGAACTACAGGATTGGACAAATGCTCAATGGTTAAGAATGCTGGCTGCTACGCTCTTCCGAAGGTCCTGAGTTCAATTCCTAGTAACAACATGGTGGCTCAAAACCATCTGTAGTGGGATACAATTCCTTCTTTTGGTGTGCAGATGTACATGCAGATAAATCACTCACATACATAAAATGCATAAACAAACTTTAGAAAAAGGTCACAACGTAAGGCTGGGATGCCGTGGACCAGTGATAGCATGTTTACCTAGCACAGGAAAGCCACCCTGGGCCCCACCCCAGCACTGCACAGATCACAGGAAGGTCCGTCATATCACGTAAAGCTGATCCTGTAGCGGACTTCGGTTCTACCCACACTGACGAGTAACCCCGAACGCACAGGAAGACACTTGCCTCACCGTCCTTGTCCGCGGCTCCCTCAGGCTCGTTCACAGACAGGCTGCTGACGTTGACCACCATGTACCCGTCCTTGAAGAACCCGAAGGTGTTGAGATGGACTTTATGTCTTACATCATCCTACAGAGATGGGGGTTGATTTCTCATTAGTCAGCCTGTTCATTTGCTTGAAAAGCTACCCATGTGTCCAGTTTCATGCTGGCCAGTTCAAGTTCCCTAAAGTGTAAAGACAGATCCAGCTGTCACAAGTTACCCTTCAAATGCTGAAAAGGACTCCCACAGATGTCAAAGCCCTGCAGAGGGCAGCTGTGGATTCATTCACTTCAGCACATTTGTATGGGCTCTGGGCAAATGGGCAGGGTCAAGTGTACACGTGAACCCCTCAGCAAGATGAACCATGATTAAGTCACCCTGTATTCTCCCTGAAAGAACTGTGTCTGGCATCTGGTAGGTACTCAAAACTTGATAGAGGAGGCCAAGTCACATGGTATACACCTTTAATCCTCACCCAGGAGGCAGAGGCAGAAGGGTGAGATCAAGGCCAACCTGGTCTATATAGAGTTCCTTGCCAGCCATGGGTATATAGTGAGACCCTGTTTAAAAGAAAAACAAACAATCCCCCCACTAAAGAACACAGGGCTAGGGGCTAGGGCCTGCTTCAGTTAAGAACACTTGCTGCTTTTCCAGCAACTACATTAGGAGACTCATAACTCCAGGGGATCCTTTGCTTCTGGCCTCTTTGGGCACCTGCATTCCTGTGCACATACCTACCGGCAGATACACACACCTACACATAATTAAGAATAATTTAAAGTTGTAAAGTTATAAACAAAAAAAATTCTGGCGGGGGGAGGGGGTGGTGAAGTAAGTACAAATGCACTGCTGCCCTCAGCTCCTCCCAGACTTTTCTCACCTGAACCTAAGTGATACCAAGTATGATGGGCCTTCAGGGCAGAAGCTAATGCAGAGGCACTCCCAGGAACCAGTCAAGTGGAGACAGATGACTGAGCATGGGGAAATCCCAGGCTCTGCTAAAACCACAGCTCACAGGAATACGCCCACCCCTGCCTGCCTCCATGTCTCAATCTGAAGCAGAACCACACATTTCAGGACCAGGACGAGATATCAGCAAAGCCCTCTAACACTGAGTGCCACCAGGTTCGTCATAACACGTGATATTACTGGAAATTACATGGACTGTGTATGTGACAGGTGGCTCTTTACCCATAAAGCTGGAGTTCCAAGACAAAAGAAGCTGTTGATGGGACCCTCTCCTACAGCTACAAGTTCCCAGGTCTCAAAGGCCATCAATGGGACCTTCTGAGGGACTAGTATAAGCCCCATCCACAAGGCCAAGAGACAATGCACTGGAATGCTGCCACCAGGAGGGTCTCATTTCCTGGCTGACTCTGGCTCTCCCTCCCAACTCGGTCTGAGGGTTGGAGCACTGGCCCTGAGAAATGGTCTAATCGAAGCTCTCTCTCCCCAGACTCCTGCAATATCTCAGAATGGCACTGGCTCCCTCCCCTCACCCCCTCCTATCACCCCGTGATTTCAACTCCCTCTTCATTTGTTTGGTCCTCTGGGAATTTCCCTTAGTGCAGAGTTCAGCTAGGCATTTGGACATGTGTGCCAACCCTCACTTCCCAGTGAGACAGGAGACTGAGGTGAGCTCACACTCCCACAGAGAAGCAATCTGCAGAGCTGTGAGAACTGCTAAGGGCAGCACAGGAAGAGGGAAGACCTACCGCCCTGATGACTACCTTCCCTGTTCTTCACAGGACATGCATGCTCACTGCCATTGCAGGTGCACAGGGGAGAGGCTGTGCGAGCCCCCAGTTGAGTGCCAACAAGGCTGCAGACAGCAGCGGAACTTACTCACACCACCTCAGGGAGTATCTCATAACCCCAGCAAAGCAAGCCCACTCACAACACCAACACACATACACCACACACACCACACATACACACACACACACCACACACACACCACACATACACACACACACACACCACACATACACACATCACACACACCACACACACACCACACACACCACACACACCACACACACCACACACACACACACACCACACACACACACACACACACACGAGACAGGATTTAGAAGGGACAGTCGGAAGAGTGAAAGGGACTTTCTCTTAAGGGAAAGCAAGGCTTAAGAAAATTCTGAAGGCACTAATAATTGTTTCCTGCTGGCTAGTGTGGAAATAAAGTGAACTGTACATTTATATTCAGCACGTATGGAAAGCTTAGTTTTTTCTTATATTTTGTTTATTTACTTGTGTGTATATGCACATGTCACAGTACAAAGAGAAAGTCAGAAGACAACTTGTAGGAGACCAGTCTCTCCTTCCACATGTGGAGCCCAGGTCAGCAGGCTTTCACTGCTGAGCCATCTCACTGGTCCCAAATTTAAATTTTAAGGGTATGATTCTTTTACTCTGTCCAATATGTAGGAAGTTTACAGTAGACATAGAGGTGCACCCCATACATGGGAGGCAGAGGCAGGTGGATCAGCTCAAGAGGATGCGAGGTTGGCTGAGAGGTCAGCACTCCTGCCTCTCTCCTGGAAATGGCAGCAAAGCTCTCTGACAACTGGACAGTACAGGGAGAGGAGGCGGAGACAGAGAGGACACACTGGCCACGTCCTTTGCACTGGACACAGCAGGGCTCTGAGGAGCGCTCTGCTCTCCAACCCGGTGCTGCCTCCCTGCAACTCTACAAGGCAGGTGCTAGTCTGCTCCAGCTACTGAGGAAGGAACAGGCCCAGACAGGTAAGAGCTGGCTTGGATGGTAGGAGAAGCAGTCCCAGCCCAGGCAGAACTCCACGCCTGGGCTCTTACTCACTGCATGCCTCGTACTCACAAGCAAATAAACAGCACATCTTTTATCTTGCTTTGAACTAGCCTGCCTTACACAGGAGTCGAAAGTGCCAGGGCTTGTCCCTGCTCACACACACACACACAGCTCCGCCAATGAGGGGAACAAACCCCAGCCCCATCATTTCATCTACAAGTCTCTTTGTATGGATCTCCAATGTGAGCCGCAAGAAAGACAACAGTCTGGTGTACGCTTCATCGCACAAGCCGCACATCAGGCTAATTCAACAAGTTCATTCAGCTATGGACGTCAAGGTCACAGGAACATAAAATACTGGACTGGACTGAGGATGCAGCTCAGAGGGAGAATGTTGCCTGCAATGTGTGAATGAGCTGCTTGCTAGGTTTGGTCCTGAGCACTTTAAAAGTACATTAGTGAATGGAATACATCACCACACCTAGATACCCAAACAAGGTCGATATTAAGAGTGTGCTGCTCTTGCCCGGCTCTCCTCACAAGTACTCTGCCAACAATCTACACAGTGGGCCAGCCCTAGTTTGATGATGAAACATTGTTGATTAATATTCCATCTTGGCTTTGTTTTCCTTAAAATGGGATTTCACTGAGTGGCCCATACTGACTTTCAACTCAAAATCTTACTTCAGCCTTGCAGATCCACTACACAAAACCTGGACATAGTCATCAGAGAGAAAAATGCAGCCCCTAATTCCAGAATATGTAAAGCTATTCTGAAATGCTTGCTTGCTCTTAGCTTCAATAATCTATTTTGTTAAACTGAAACTTTATTTTAAAACCCAGATGTAGAGGAGGTGGCCTTGATCCCAGCACTGGAAAGGCAGAGGCAGAGGGGCAGAGGGGCAGAGGGGCAGAGGGGCAGATGAATCTCAGATTCACCTTGTGGCAAATAAATAAATCAGGGCCTACAAGATGGCTCAGTGAGTGGGGCACTTGTTGCCTGCTAAGCCTGATACTCTGAGTTCAACTTCTAGGACCCACGCAGTGAAAGGAGAGAACCAGCCCACACAAGTTAACACCTGCATGTTCACAATGCATACATGCCCCTCCCCCACATTAGATAAATAAAAATTTTTAAATGATAAAATAAGTAGTTAAAGCCATATGTGGCGATACACATCTGCAATCCCAGCATTAGGAGCCTGAGGCAAAAGGATTACAGGCTGAAGGGCCATCCTGGGCTATACAGAACTTTTTTATTCAAATCCCAATGCTAGGAAAGCAAAGGCAGGTGGGTCTCTGTGAGGCCAGCCTAGTCTACATAGTGAATTCTAGGTTAACCAGAGCTATAAAGTAAGATCTTGTCTCGCCCCCAAAAACATTTTTAACATATTTTATGTAGACTGTATTACAGAGAGACAGACAGAAGTGAATTCTTACTAAAGTAAGTTGAGCTAAAAGTTCAGGTTTACCGAAATAAAATAAAAGTTTTTAAAAGACAACAGAAAGCTAATAAACATGCTGACATCTGGAACCTCATCAATAGTCAATTTAAATGAAATATCACTATTTTACTCCTGGGCTGGCAGAAGCCAGGTTGAGGTCGTACTGTGCTTGGGAAACGTGGACAACAGAATACTCAATCTGCTGCAGGCAATCAGTTAAAGGAGGAAGGAGTTCTGCGTCCCCACAGGGCCCAGCATCAGATGCCTAGCTAGACTCTAGCTGCTCCAGATCACAGTGAGGAAAAAGAGAAAGGAGAAGAGCATCAGTGACAAAGTCCTTTGTGTCTCTCTGGAACTCATCACTCGACATCCCTTTCTTCACTCAGAAAATGGCTAGGTCCTCTTTTAGTTTTTAACTTATATCAGCAAGCAAGAAATAGTGGCCCTGAAAGCTTGAGGCAGGAGGATTGCCATGAGTTCAAAGCCACCCTCAACCAGATGAATGCCAAGCTACCCTGGGCTATAAGATGTGACCCTATGGAGATTTAAGCTAAAATCCTAGACTCAAACTGAAGCATGGAACTGAAGAGAGCTGCAGCCAAGATAAAAGTAACTGAGATGGAGACAGCTCCACCCTTCTTGTCCTACTGGGATGAATACTCTGGGTTCACCTGGGAGCAGCTACTGGAGCGAAAAAGAACACTTCAAGAAAGACCGAAGCCCTAACGAGGAGACTCTGGAGGCCTTGGCTGACAAACTCAGACTGAGAAAAGGACGCACTAGGATTTGGTTCTTCAGTAAAGGGTGTGAAACGATGCTGAAGTGGTTGGCTAAGGCCTGCGCTTATTGGAAAATGAGTAGTTGCCACTCGACAACAAGAGATCACCAGGCAGAATGGACTCCCCAAAGCTTTGGAAGCCTTGAAGAGTCTCACAATCTCTTCTGGGAACCAACGCAGAGCTGGCACGTCACAGGATTTCTGATCCCTGGCATAGGCTCTTCTTGGTAATGTTTTTTCAGCTTCCTCGTTGGGGCAGGAGGCTGTTGGGTTTTACGTCTATCACTGGTACATTAATACTAAAGCTTACATTCATAGAAAAAAAAAAAAAAGAATGTGTCCCTATATCCAGAAGAGAAAAAAAGCAAACAAAAATAGGAAAAAAAAAAAAAAAAGAGAGAGTTGAAGGTACAGCTCAGTTGTTAGAGGGCTCTGGTTTTGAAGCCCAGCACTGCATAAACCAACCACGGTTCAGACCTAAGATCACATATATAGAGATAAGATCAGAAGTTCAAGGCCATTCTCAGCTATTTAACAAGTTTGAGGCCAGCCTGAAACAAATTACACCCTGTCTCAAAAACAAAAACCTCAGTCCCTGGCAAGGGCTGGTGATACCTGACTGTAATTGCAGCTACTTGCTAGGCTATGTCAGAGGGCGGCAGGTGACAGGCTAGCCTGGGCAGAAGGCTGCTTGGAAGAAGGGAGGACCCACGTGTGAAACCATAAATATCACATAATAGCAGTTTTAAAATCTGGCTACATAAATAATGTTTACATAGATCTGCAACTTCCATTTTCAACAAAAATGTATCCTTCATGGACTCTGTATGGATACTTTTTCCTGTTGTTGCTTGTAGTCCATCTGCCCAAACACAGTCACAGTTCTACACACACACACACACACACACACACACACACACACACACACACCACCAGGAGCACACAGCCATTCCTGAGACTCTTCTGTAACTACACTGTCTGGCGTCAGCCCGTGCCTCCTCTCACACACATGCACTGTCTATGCTGGCTTCTAGGCTGTATTAATGTAGCAGTGAAACATCAGCGCTTACTAGAAACTGCAACTCTTACCTCCAAAGTCCAGGAGAGTCCTGCTCCTAACCACAAAAATCAGGAGGATGCCAGGCCTCAAGGTTCCCAATCTCAGAAAAAAAATGAAGCTGCTGGTGACTCAGTTGACATTTTCTGAATGTCTGTTTGTGCTCCTTGTCTATTAGATAGCTGTTTCATTTTTATGAAGTATCTTTGTTTATATATTTTTTGCTTATTCCTATTAAGATTTTTTTTGAAATAGACTTTTTAAGGTTTATTTTTATTATTTACTGTGTCTGCCTATTTGGATACATGTATGCCCATACAGGTGCCCTTGGAGGCAGAAAGGAATGCCCCGGAGTTGGAATTGTGAACCGTCCATCTTTCTAACCCTTGTATCATGCCTCCAGACTGAAAGTCTGTGATCTACTGTGGCAGCTTTCCTTCTTACTAGCACCACTGCCGCTGTCTACTACTGGGAGGAGGAGTGAGTGGGCACGGTGTGGAGGTCAGGAGACAACTCCATGCCACTCCTTCCACCTTTAGGAGAACTCCAGGGATTGAACTCAGGTCGGCTGGTTTGCACAGCAAGTGTGATGCCTGCTGAGCCATCTTACCAGCCAGAGAGCTCACCTTTGAGCTCACCTTATGCTGCAGATCTCTCTTCCAGTCTTTAAAGTTTTTTTTAAATTGTGTGATACATGTTGTCATATATGAGTTTTTCATTTTTTTTTAATTCTGAAGAAAACCTGTCAATCTTTATTTCTAGTAGTTATCTAACATACATGCTTGTATGTGTGTGTTTGCATGCAGCAAGGCCAGAGGACAACCGCCAGCTTCAAACTCATGAACACTTCTACATTCTTTGAGATAAGGACCCTCACTGCTTGGAACTTACAGATTAGAGGAGACTGACTGGTGACAGTCCTGAGGTCCACCTGTCTCTGCTTCCCCACTGGGATTACAATGAGTGCTGGCATGCCTGACATGTTTTTACACGAGTGCCAGGGACTGAATTCAGGTCCTCAAACTTGTATGTCATCTGAGCCTCTATACCAGCCCTCCTGGTAGTACTTTAAAAAATTCTTGGGACTGAAAAGAGATGCCCCAACAGTGAGGAGTGCTATTTGGCAGCCACAAGGACTGGAGTCCAGACCCATCACCACATAACAAGCTATGCATCCCCAAAACAGCTGTAACCCCAGCTCTGAAGACGGCTACAGTTGCTGATTTCCAACCCTAAAGACACAAAGTCCAGGTTCAGAGAGACCCTGTCTCAAAGGAATGGGTGATAGAGATGGAGGAGGTCACTCAGCACCCTAGTCCTTCATACCTGTGTGTCCTGCCTGTATACACGCACTCAGGCCTTCGTACCTGTGTGTCCTGCCTGTATGCACGCACTCAGGCCTTCGTACCTGTGTGTCCTGCCTGGATACACACTCAAGCCTTCGTACCTGTGTGTCCTCCCTGTATACACACTCAGGCCTTCGTACCTGTGTGTCCTGCCTGTATACACACTCAGGCCTTCGTACCTGTGTGCACATATGCACACACACAAATTAATTAGTTACATTTAAACAGTCCTTAAGTCCGAGGTTATAGAATACTCACGGATATCTCTTTCCAAAACACTAGCCTACATAGAATATATTTCCGTGTAAAATATAAGGTGGGTACCACAAAGTGTGAAGACTACTTAGGAGCAGCATCTCCTAACCCCCATTATTCTATGATCCCACATCTGCACAGATGTCATTCTCCCATTTAGACATCTCTGCTTACTGTGCTGGCTGTCCCCTCCTGTCACGTGGCTTCAGGATGTGATTCTGAGCAAGATAAGAGCCCTATCTCCTTGTGTGTATTTCTGTTGGCTACTTCAAAGCTACTGGTGATTGATGAGAGGACAGAGTGTACAAAGGAAGCCCCGAGGAGCAAATAATGCCATTGAAGCTAGAAGGAACAGGTCTGAGAAAAACTTCATCCAGCTCCACACATTTGCAGTAGCTCTGGAGAGAGAAAGCTGGCTCATCAATGAGCATGTGCATCCTTCCTGGGGAGAACAGGGGGCTACTGATGAATTTCATTCACAGTGAAATCATGTATTAGCTACTCTTCTATTGCTATGATAAATTATCACAACCAAGGCAACTTACAGAGGAAGTTTATGTGGGCTTACCGTTCAAGGGGGATAAGAGTCTCTGATGGCAGAGTAGGAGCATGGCGACTGGAACAGGGAGCTAAGGGCTCATATCTTGAACCTCCAGCATAGAACAGAAGACAGTGAGCTAGAAATGGTGGGAGTCTTTTAACTCTCAAAGCTGGTCTCACAACTCCTCTAGCAAAGCCACATCACCTAAGATGCCCCAAACAGCACCGCTAACTGGGGACCAAGAATTCAAATGCCCAAGACCACGGAGGACATTTCTAATTCAAACTATCACAGATCATAGGATTCAGTTTTTAAGGAAATCACTGTAGGGCTAGAGAGATGGCTCAGCGGTTAAGAGTACTGCCTGCTCTTTCAAAGGTCCTGAATTCAATTCCCAACAACTACATGGCTCACAACCGTCTATAATGGGATCTGATACCCTCTTCTGGCATGTAAGTATGCAGGTACCTGTACATACATACATACATACATACATACATACATACAGTAAATTGCTCTAGTGAGCTAAATAAATAAACTTTAAAACTCCACGAGCTGGAAGAGTGCTGGGACACCAGTTCAAGACTACCCTGGTCCAGGAGCCATACAGGTGGACTACAGGAAGCAGTAATTGTAGTAATTTCACACTACAAGACAGAGGACTGGGAGCTATTTAGAGTACTCTATAGAACTTAGTGACTTGGTGAAATGACAGATTTCCAGCTTGAGAAATGAGCAGCCAGTGATCTAGTTACTAAGAAAGCCAAAGTAGGAGCCAGGCAGTGGTGGCGCACGCCTTTAATCCCAGCTCTTGGGAGGCAAAGGCAGGCGGATTTCTGAGTTCGAGGCCAGCCTGGTCTACAAAGTGAGTTCCAGGATAGCCAGGGCTATACAGAGAAACCCTGTCTCGAAAAACCAAACCAAACCAAACCAAAAAAAAAAAAAAAAAAAAGAAAAAAAGAAAAAAAGAAAGAAAGAAAGCCAAAGTAGGAGGACGAGTACACAGGCTGGGGGCAGGGGTGAGGAGGACAGCATAAGTCTAACACAGAAGACGATGAGAGTGCTTGAACACACATGGGTCCTGCCACCCTACTCCAACACACTGAACTGTTTCCATGAAAAGTAAAGACAGATGGGGCAGCCTGTGCTTGGAGTCCTATAATTGGGAGGTAGAGGCATGAGATCAAGATTTCAAAGACAAGCCAGGCTTCACTGTGCATGCCTTTAATCCCAGCACCTCAAGGGAGGCAGAGGAAGGCAAATCTCTGTGAGTTCAAGAGCAGCCTGGTCTGTAAAATGAGTTCTAAACCATTGAGGCTATTACACAGAGAAATCTTGTCTCAGAAAAACCACTTTAAAAAACAGGGAGAGTGCAAAAACAATCTTGTGATGAGTGAACCAAGGCCTTGGATGTGCCAAGCACATGTGGTACTACTGAGCTACACTTCCAACTCCTGGTGTGGTTAAGTTTGATTTTTGCAATGCTGGGAACCGAACTCAGGGCTTTATGCATGCTAGGCAAGTGCTCCATTATGAAACTATATCCCCAGGCCCTATTTTATCACTGAACTCGTTGCAAGCTAATTTCAGATTAAGAATTCTAATTTTGCTGGGCCTTAAATCTCAGCACTTGTGCTCGGAGGCAGAGGCAGGCAAATCTGAGTTCAAGGCCAGCCTGGTGTTCAGAGAGAGTTCCAGGGCAGCCAGGGCTGCAAACCTGGGTTTCTAACCTGATCAAGTCTATTCTTCCCAACTTCAAGCAAAGTAAGACCATCTTAGGTTTCTTTGGTAGACCCTCTGCTGGTAAGTGTCATCTCCTTAGATAACAAATAAAGACTGTCTAAGAAAAAAGATTCTAGTACAATTATAGGATAATCTTAGGGAACATGTTACAAGAGAGAAAACCATCGAGTCATTTGGCACAGGGGAGAAATCAATCACAGAACTACACTAGGTTGGCACAAGAGAGGAGTCAACCACAGAACTGTTCTAAGTTTGCTTCTACTACATATAAAGGTTGGTATAGAAGGTTAGAACATACTGATTACTCAGGCTGGCCAACATAAACACTGCCAGTGTTTACCTAGTGATACCAGACACCTGGCCCTTTACTACTAGAAATGCTGGACAGGAAGCCAGGAGACATGGCCCCAGTGTGTCCTGTTGCAAGTTTTGTTTCTAATTCCTCAGCATTATGAACTCAGCTAAATTATATCCTCAATAAAAACAGTCTGCAAACCTCAAAATGGGAGCGTTTAGAAATCAGGAGTTCTTAGCCACAGAGTGGTGATTCTGCAAACTCTGATATGTTGATAAACTGTACCAGGATTGGGATGCTATAGGAAGGCCAAGAAAGCTGTGTGGCCTTCAAAGAGCATGTCCCTGGGGAGAGCTCCTACAGTGTTAAGGAGCCAAGTCTGACCTGTCTTGCAAACAAAACCCAAAAGCCCAAGTATATGCTTGTATGAATTTGGCCAGGTTTCAAATCTACAATCTGTCTGTACCCTTTAAACCCTACATTCACAAGACTTGATCCTTCACACCTAATGGAAAGTGTTTCCACAAAGACAGCTTTGTCCACATCCACAGCTTCTTTGGACACTGACTATTAGGAAAATGTACAAGGCTTTGAGTCATAAGGATGTCACCTTCTGTTCTCCAGGTCTAACAACTGGCTGACAATCCTGTGTGTAAGCCTTAGAGAAATTTATACTGTGGGTTAGTTACTGTAGCGGTTCTTGGTGTTTATTTCAAGCCTGTCATAAACATCTTCCTTAGGCAATGATCATAGAGGTTGAAAGAAAAAGGCCCACTTCTTAGAAACACTTTGAACTCTGAGTTTAAATTATCAGGTTTGTTCTTTCTTATTTTATTTCTCCTTGAATCAAGGCATGTATTTCAAGCGAGATTTGAATTTCTCTTGGGGATTCTTGCTCTGGTCAGTCAATCGAGCACCATAAACGAAGCAGAGAAACAGGCTAAGATTCCGCACAACTTCAAACAGCCTGGTCAAGGGGCAGAGATCGCGGACAAGAGAAATTGGAATTAAAGTTATGAAAGGGTGAGTAGGGAAGGTTGCCACCATCGTGGAAGCCAGGGAAGCCAGCAGGATTCGCAGGAGCGGCCTCCCGGGTCTTTTGGGATTTAGGCTACGGCTGGGCCTGTTCCCCACGACCTCAAACCTGGAGGGACCAGACTACCCGAGGCGGCCGCACGGCGTAGTCCATCCCCCACGGGGCGGCGCAGACTCCCAAGCTCAAGGGCCGAACTTGGAGACCCCGCAGGGCCGAAGTTGGCTCAGCCCCGGACAGCGGTCGCGCCCTCGTCGCCACTCCCTGCTCCTGCTCCCAGATTCCAGGCCTTACTTTGAGCGCCAGGTGATGGACGCGGCCCAAGCCGGGGTCGACCAGCAGCTCCAACAACGCCAGCAGTGGTAGCAGCCGCAGGCAGAAGGAGCCCCAGCGGCCGAGGAGTGCCGGGACGGCCATGTTTGTTCCAGCATCACCAGCTGTTTCCTCTTCCACTCACTTCCGGGTCAAAGTGCGGCGTCCCGGACACGCTCTGGAAGGGGGCGCGGCTGCCGCCTCCGAGATTCCCGAGATGATTTTACTCGGAAATGCAATTCTGGTGGTCACGGAATGACCTGAGCCGACCACCTTGGAACTCTTCAGTTGGCTTCCCAGGGCAAAGCCCCGGTCAGGACCCTGAAGCGTTTGTCATGACAACCATGGCGGGGCAAGTCCAGCCCGGGCCTCCTTTCTGTCTCGCCGGGCTTGGGGATTGGGGGACCTGGACCAAAGCCTGGAGCCAACAATGTCGGCCACTGAGCTGACCCTGGCAGATGATTGGACTGTCGTCGGTGGTAATAACTTAGAAACTGCTGGCCTGTCTTAGATTCCTTGACTTATTATTCTAGGCCCTTTATACAAACTTCAGGCTTGAAATAGTTGCAGTAATAGGATTTATTGAGTCCATATGAAGCAATCCACTAGGCATTTTTTTTAAGTGGCATTTAATCTTTGGGACAATCTAATCAGATTAGAGGTAGGTATCATGCTTTTCTTCTATTTCTAACTAAATTCTAAGAAATGGTCATTTTGGCCGGACTGAGCTGGGGTCACATGCAGATTTTTAACTGATCAGTTTGTCTTGTGTGATTTCATGCCACCACTGCAGTCTGAGCTTTATTTTATTTATTCATTTATTTATTTATTTTTGTTTGGTTTTTTTTCGAGACAGGGTTTCTCTGTGTAGTTCTGGCTGTCCTGAAACTCACTCTGTAGACCAGGCTGGCCAAGAACTCAGAAATCCGCCTGCCTCTGCCTCCCAAGTGCTGGGATTAAAGGCATGCACCACCACCACCCAGCCTTCTATAGCTTTTAAACTGTAACTAGTAACAGGATATATTCTAAAGCCAATCCAGGTTAGCTGTTTTTTGGGTTTTTTTTTATTTAATTTAATTTAATGTGTGTGTGCCATGTGTAGGTACCCGAGGGGACCAGAAAATGGTGTCAGATCCTCTGGAGCTGGAGTTACAGGCAGCTGTTTGTTGCCTGACATCATGGGTACTGGAAACCGAACTCAGGTACTCGATAAGAGCACTAAGTGCTCTTAACCACTGAAGAATGTCTCTAACCCAACACGATAGATTTATATCTATAAATACATATAGATAGGTAATTAAATTTATTTTTATGTTGAGAATATATATATGCCATGGGGTGTACCCAAAGAGACCAGAAGGGGTCATCAGATCCCCTGGAACTAGAGTTACAGGTGGTTGTCAGCCATCCAGTGTGCTTGCTGGGAACCCAAGCTCCAACCCTCTGGAAGTACAAGAGCTCTTAGCTGCTGAGCCATTTCTTCAGCCCAACATGATATACTGTAATGCCACAAACTGTCAACTTAAAAAAAATTCACTTGGACCCAGGAGGTGGTGATAATCCACCACCTCTTTAATCCAAGCACTCGGAAAGCAGAGGCAGGCAGACAGATCTCTGAGTTCAAGGCCAGCCAGGACTACTCAGAAAAACCCTGAGATGAAAAACCCAAAAAACAAACAAACAAATTGCTTTGTTGGGAGTACCCTGTCTAATTTTTTAAAAAGAAATCACTTGGGAAAATATGGAACTGAAAATGAGATGGGTTTGGAGCCAGAGGAGGTCCCAGGTTTGCCTCAGTATTTGCACAATCTTCATACACTGGTAAACCCCCAATCCCTCCCCTGAGTAAAAAACCAGGCTAAGTTCAGCCACACACCCTTCAGAGGCAGAAACAGAACATGCAGGCGGAGACACAAAGGCTGAAGCTTATCTTAAATGTGTTTCAGTTTCCCAGGAGGGAGAGGCCGTGGCTGGAGGCTGGCCTTTTCTTCCCTTCCCTTGGGTCTTGGGCCATCTCTTTTGAATATGCAATCTTCCATGTTTGAATAGGGTTGTCATCTGATCCCCCCCCCCATAGATAATGAAACCTAGAGCAGGAAACGAGAACTAATCTTTTGCAGCCCTACACAGAGAGGTGAGAAATTATTTTCTGAGTGATCTATATGTATGCTCTGTCATTTAAAAGCATTAGAGTCCTCTGAGGTGTCTATGTTCTTTCTTCAGATCAGGTTTGGTTAGATTATTCCATTCAGAAGCAGTGTGTTTATGTATAAATGACCCACCATTACAGGCAGGATCAGCCCACTCACAAAGCCCAGGACAAAAGCCAGTCTTGCCTCATTGTAAAGAACGAGGCCATCGAATGCTTTGTTGGACTGGAAGACTCTGTAGCTAGCCCAGATTTGTCCACTTTGTTTAATAGGTGTGAAATCAGTGTCAGGGAACAGTAAGTAGCTTTTTGAAGATCATACAGCCGTTTGGATAGTTTGAGCAGGCATCTGTAAAACCAGGACTGAAACTGCTACAGAAGACTGTCTGGGCTTCTTGCCCAGTATTATGAACAGCTTTTTAGTTTTTTAAAAAAGATTTATTATTCTATTTTATTTGTGTATGTGTGGGGTTGGGTAGTGCATGTGAGTACAAGTTTCCTGGAGGCCAGAAGAGGGTTAGAACCCCTGGCGCTGGAAGGTGGTAGCGAGCCCTATGACATGGGAGCTGGGAACCAGATTCAAGTCCTCTGCAAGAGCAATGCACACTCTTAACTGCAGAGCTGCCTCTCCAGCCTCGCCTGTCAGTTTTTTTTTTTTTTTTTTTTTTTTTTTTTTTTTTTTTTTTTTTTTTTTGGTTTTTCGAGACAGGGTTTCTCTGTATAGCCCTGGCTGTCCTGGAACTCACTCTGTAGACCAGGCCGCCTGTCAGATTTTTATAATTTTGTATTTTAAAAAAGGTAGTGCTGGGCAGTGGTGGCGCATGCCTTTAATCCCAGCACTTGGGAGGCAGAGGCAGGTGGATTTCTGAGTTTGAGGCCAACCTGGTCTACAGAGTGAGTTCCAGGACAACAGCCAGGGCTATACAGAGAAACCCTGTCTTGAAAAACAAATAAACAAACAAACCAAAAAAAAAAAAAAGATAGTGAACTGGCATGGTACCATAGCTATGGCCCCATGACAGGAGTCTGAGGTAAAAGTTACCTGTTGGGGATATATTTATTTATGTGTATGCCTGAGTGTACAGGAGCCTGGACAGGCCAGAAGAGGCCATTAGATTCTCTAAAACTGGAGTTATAAGTGACTGTTGGCTACCCTATCAGGGCTGAGAATAGAAACCTAGCTCCTCTGGAAGAATAGCCAGTGCTCTTAATTACTGAGCAAGTTCCCAGCCCCTACCTAAGTGATTTTTACTTTTAAAAAAGTGTAAGTAAACAGATGGATTCTGAAGAAGTTTTCCCTTTTTGATGTGATACTGAGGATTGGACCAAGGCTTCATGCATGTTGGACAAGCCATTGTGCTATACTGCCACACTGTTCTCACTTCTTAAAGTCCAGTCTGTAACTGATGATAATCGGGGCTCTAGAGAGAGCGCAGCACTTAAGGGCACTTACTGATCTTGCAGAGGACGGGTTTGTTTCTAGAACCCATGTGGTGACTAATAACTACCTGTAACAACAGTTCCAATGGATCCGGTGGCCTCTTCAGGCCTCTACAGGCACCTGGTACACATACATACATACATGCAGGCAAACATACACATAAATATAATAATAATAAAACCCAGACATGCTAACACATGTCTTTAATCTCAGCACTCAGAAGGCAGAGGCAGGTGGATTTTTATAGGTTAGAAATCAGCCTGGTCAACATAGTGAGTTCCAGGACAGCCAGAGCTACATAGTGAGACCCCATCTTGATGACAATGACAAAGACAACAACAGCAATGACTCAGTGGTTAAGGGCACTTGCTACTCTTCCAGAGGACACAAGGCCAGTTCCCAGCACCCACATCAGGAAACTCAACTACCTGTCACTCCAGTTCCAGGAGACCCAATATCTTTCTCTGGCCTCCACAGGCATCTCGCACGCACGCACGCACGCAAATAAGTATAATAAAGACCGCTGGGCGGTGGTGGCACACGCCTTTAATCCCAGCACTTGGGAGGCAGAGGCAGGTGGATTTCTGAGTTCAAGGCCAGCCTGGTCTACAGAGTGAGTTCCAGGACAGCCAGGACTACAGAGAGAAACCCTGTCTCGAAAAACCAAAAAAAAAAAAAAAAAAAAAAAAAAAAAGAATAATAAAGACCAATAAATAATAAAGTTAAATGCCACTTTTTAGAAGGTCTGTCTTTAAATTTGACTAATACTAAAACAACAGAATGTTCATGTATTCTTGGTTCCTTTTATTAGTGGCAAAATATTATTCCAAAGAAGAATATTTTAGTGTCATTGCACTAAAAGTTTTACCAGACCTTAAAATTAAATATCTAGGATTCCCTCATTTTTAACCTTGGGAATTATGACAGAGCCTCTCTAAGGCCACAGCAGTCAGATCTGCTCAGCAGTTTGTCAGAGTGTCTATGTTCCTGTGTATGGGAGCCCCATGGAGATGGTTATTTTGCAATCCAGAGGAAGGAACATGGAAGACCCCTTACAAAGTGTTTGAAAACGTGTTACAAGAAGTCAGTGTGGAATGTTCTTCAAACACTGGGTCCCTGCAAGGTGTAACATGTGACTTCTGAGTTTCCAGAAAAGGTCATTTGCGAAACCAGGATGCTGCAACCGCACATCTTGTTGAGTAATAAAACGAGTTATGCCTGCTTCTCCCTGTCAGTGCTTTCAAGGGGCGTTAAACCTGGGGCTGACTGGAAAAGCCTGGAGGTCAGGAAGGACAGAGCTCCTAAGTCCTGGCTTTGAGCCTTGCTCTCTTGATCAAGAGCCTTTGCAGTTTGCAGGATCAGTTGAAAGTTGCCACTGGTGGGGAACTAGTGTTTGAATTCAGACGTGTAGTTTGGGTGGAGTCCTGTTGATAATATTTAGCCTGGGCTTGGACAGTTGGAGGAAATAAGATATAGTTGCCATCTGTTTTTCCTTTTACCAAAGTTTTTATTACATGTATGTATGTATGTATGTATGTATGTGGGAAGGGACACATGCCACCAGAGGTGGAGGTGGGGGGTGGGGCAGGGAGGTGGATAATATTCAAAATCTGTTCTCTCTTTCCACCATGTGAACCACAGGGATAGAACTCAAGTGGTCAAGTTTGGCTGCAGCTCCTTTACTTGCTGAACTGCCCCACAGGTCTGTCTGTCTGTCTGTCTCTCTGTCTGTCTGTCTGTCTTTTCAGAAGAGTTCTTTCAGAGCCCAAAGCTAACACAGTGGAAGGAACCCAGGCTTTTCAGGGCCTGGTAACATCTACTGACAATGTCTTCCAGATTGCAGTGGAGAATCTCAGGCATCTTTTGGGGCAGAGGGGGAAAAAAAAACCCTTGAAAGTGTATTTTTGGCAACTGGGAAGATGTCAGTCCAGTGGCCACAGGACTCCTTCAGTGGGCTGGAGGTGGACCTGAGACTCACTTTTCAACCTGGGGACACTATATACAACCTGCTCAGCTCAGGACAAACTGTGTTTCATGATTTATGGAGTCTTTACAGTCCTTTAGAGAACTCAGCAATCAGATACTAAAAAGTTACAGTTGTAAGATTGCACTCACTAGAAAGTTCTAGATTTATCCTGTTCCTGCTTCTGCTTGGCTGCATACTGGGCTCCTGAGAATGTACAGCTAGTTTTCAGTTTACCATAATTTCATCAACAGTTGTGGGATTACAGGAATACTAAATGCATTTTTTGGACTCAGGTCACTTCAAGACCAGCCTTGGCTACATAGTAAGTTTGAGGTCAGCCTAGACTACATAAGACCCTGTCTTAAAAAAGACAAATAGGGCTGGAGTGATGGCTTAGCGGTTAAGAGCACTGACTGCTCTTCCAGAGTTCCCGAGTCCAGCAACTACATGGTGGCTCACAACCATCTGTAATGAGATCCAATGTCCTTTTAGCAACAGTGTACTTGTATGATAAAATAAATAAATCTTTAAAAAACAAACAAAGTCTGTCAGTGGTGGCACATGCCTTTAATTCCAGCACTTGGGAGGCAGAGGCAGGTGGATCTCTGAGTTCGAGGCCAGCCTGGTCTACAGAGAGAGTTCCAGGACAACCAGGACTACACAGAGAAACCCTGTCTCAAAA
The DNA here is from genome assembly GCF_004785775.1 of Grammomys surdaster. Classification (NCBI taxonomy): domain Eukaryota; kingdom Metazoa; phylum Chordata; class Mammalia; order Rodentia; family Muridae; genus Grammomys; species Grammomys surdaster. Next base: position 3,132,669 of record NW_021620941.1, read on the forward strand.
AACCAAAAAAAAAAAAAAAATCAAACAGTAAGCCAAGGTTGATAGGATGCCCTTTTAATCCCAACACTCAAGAGGCAGAGGCAGATCTTGGTGAGTTCAAGACCAGCCTAGTCTATATAGAGATTTCCAGCCTAGCCATGAATGCACAGAATAAAAAAGGGGGGGGTGGGAGTAACTGAGACTTAACTCCATTGTAAGTTTAAATACAAACTTTAAATTTTAAAGCTAAAATAGGATAGAAACTATTGAACAAAACAAACAAAAAAAATGCCATTGAGAAACTTCAGTGATAGAAAACCACTATCTGTCTTGTTGTTCCGGCCTGGGAGTCTAGCTGTAATAGCAGTTTGGAAGACATTGCTTCCTTGCTGTGGCACACAGAAGAAAGGAAACCTGTATCTGGGCCCTCTTTGCTAAGTGCTTTGCAGAAGTTTTCTTCTACATCTGAAGAAGCTATGAGGTCACTGTTGTAAGAGAGGAAACTGAGGTCTGGAGAAGGGAGGCTCTGTAGCTGCCTGCACTGAACTCTGTATATCTAAAGTACAGATGGTGTAAGTTACCAGAAGCCACATATTTAGCAAGGACTGAACACTGGGATCCCCAACAATCATAAAACCCAATCTGCTTCAGAAACCCCATCCATCTGCCACTGAACAGGTACCTATAAATCCCAAGTCAAATGTTCATCAATCCTGATCAGGTTTAGAACAGATCAAATCCCTGGTAGATTTGTCTCTAACTACTCAGAAATGCTGACTGATGCAGGACGACCACCCACTAAAGTTCTGGGCCCTGGGGTACACAGTAAGAGCTTGTCTCAGAAAATAAGGGCTCAGAAGATGGCTCAGCCAGTGAAGACATTTGCCATCAAGCCTCATGACCTAAATTCAATCCCTGGAACTAGTGCTGTGGAAAGAGAAAACTGAATCCCACAAGTTGTCCTCTGGCCTCTACAAATGTGCTGTATGTGCATGCCAATACACACTCAGATACACACAACTAAAATATATAAATATACTAAGATTTACAAGGTGGTGGCATGAGACTTTAATCCTATCATCACTTGGGAGGCACAGGCAAGTGGATCTCTGTGAGTTCCAGACCAATCTGGTCTACAAAAAGGGTTCCAGAACAGCCAAGGGTGTTACACAGTGAAACCCTGTTTTGGAGGGGGGGGGAGGGAGGGAGGGAGGGAGAGAGGGAGGGAGAAGGAAGGGAGGAAGGAAGGAAGGAAGGAGGAAGGAAGGAAGGAAAAGAGAAAACCAAACAGCCAGAAGCCTATGTAGGAATGTCTGTGCTGTTTGTCTAGATGCCTTCTTTTAGAATTAACCCATTCCATGCCATCAAATCATTCAAAGGCAAAGACCACAACTTTGTGACTCAAGGTAGAGCAGGTATGCAGCTGTCCTGAGGCCAGCATTTCCTAGGGTGAGAACAACCTAGCTAAAGAATCAACACTGCATTTCTGAAGCTTTTGACTCAAGCGTCTTCCAGTTGCCTTCCAGACTTACCCAAGTGAAAGACATGTTAAGTGTGCTCAGTTAGCTCGGCTCCTGCAGTCCACTGTGGCTTCCAGAGGTTCCGCAACTTGCATAAACATTCTGCTTACTTGCATAAAATGTTTCGTCTTGAGGCATCTTTCTCTCCTCAGTTCCTTCCGCTTTTCTCTTTAGGGCACAGGTTGCTTTACCTCCTGGCGAGCCTATTTTTTGCAAGTGGTCATTCTAGTTTTCCAAAGTCAAGATTAGATCATTTTGTGGACAGAAAAGGAAAAAACAAACAAGCAGAGACAGAGACACAGCGACGAGAATGCCAGCAGGCAGGGTCTCTCTAGTGTGGCTATTTCCAGCTTGGAGCAAATAAAACCCAGTGGCATTGTGGGGGCTGGAGAGATGGCTCTGTGTGGCTAAGAGTATTGCCTGCTGCTCCTGGGTTTGACTCTCCACACCCGTGGGTGGCTCACTACCATCTGCAGTTCAGTTCCAGGGGCTCTGACACACTCTCTGGCCTCCTACGGCACCAGACATGAATGTGGTGCACTGATACACATGCATACAGAACACAAAACAACCCTGTGGCATTGTTACCATTCTTACATTTCCAAGCCTTCCAACTCATCCTAGCCATGTCTGCCTTGTCAGGGAGGTGGCTGACCATCCTGACTCTTACATACCCAGCAGACTCGGGAGTAGAGAACACTCAGACCTGGTAAATGTGGGAGCAAAATATTTAAAACAGACACAAAGGATGGGGGCCGTGGCTTGGCACTCACAAAAGACAGACCAAAATAGTTTTGATAGTTGTAATGGAACTACTCACCAAAGGAAGTAGGAGGTCCTGAGGTTTAAGGCAAGGTTCTCAGCTCCACCCCTCCTTCCTTTCTCTTTCTTTTCTTTTCCTTTTAAAACACATCTAGAATTTTGTGCTTAGTTTTGGTTTTTGAGGCAGGGTCTCACTATGTAGCTGGTGACCTGTGACTCAGGCCTTTGGCTCACAGAGATCCACCTGCTTCTGCCCCTACACCACACCGTTATTGTTTATTGTTTATTACTGCTGTTATTTTGTTTTAGTCAAGGTTTCCCTTTGAGGTCCAGGTCATCCTGGTTGGTACTTACTATGAGGCTCAGGTTGGTTTTGAACTTGCAGCAGTTTTCCTACCTCTGCCTCAGGAGTGCTGAGACTCCAAGTATGGGTCCTCACACACTGGGCTGAGATTCACCCTTTAAGGACAATTAACTCCCAGGAAGAAACAGATGAACAGGTTCGGGAGAGCAGGGAGTGGGGAATCGTTTAGAAGAGGAGAGGTCTCAGTATTCAGAGAAAGAAAGGTTGTGGAAATAGGACCTGAGGGATTCTGAGATGGTTACAATTCTGCATCAACCACTCACTGGCCAGTTCACCTCCTCTGTTCACACCACTAGGCCGGCTAGACACTGCCTCCTTTTGGTAGCTGGGGCCCTCTTCCTGGATAGAGGTGAAGTCCGTCCAAGACCACTCAGCCAAAGAGTGCAGAGGCTGGATTTGAACCTCCAAAGTCTCTGTGGGCCCTTCGAAAATTCTGCTGTCCTTCAGTGGGGTAACAGAACTTCACTGCAGAGATTCTCGGCTAACAGGTAGGAAAAGGGACAGATTATAATTCTTTGGGCGTACATTCTCGAGTTCCTTCCCTGAGTTCCCGGATCTGCTGGATTGCTGTTCTCCTCAACGTCCTGTGTACACTGTGCACCGACGCCACGGTTCCAGGCCCCACTCCTACGCGCTGTCGAGCTCCTTGGCCTCTCCAGGAGCCTCTAAGGTGGGCGACAGTGGCCACCAGGCGAAAGTTCTGAAATGCAAAACAGCGCTGGGCGCGGTGGGTAGAAGGCAGGAGGCGATGGAGCGACGTGATCACCAGCAGCCCAGTCTGAAGACAGAGCGCAGGTCCCAAGAGAGTTGGGCGCACTGGCTGCCGAAGACCAATGACGTGGAGAAATCCCCAGGGGTTTGTGTCCTTCCAGACCCCCGGGGCAACGGCGCCAAAGGAAACCTGGGGGCGGGACAGTATGCACGAGCTGTCAGTCCGGTCCCGCCCCATCCCGCCTCTCGTCCCGCCCCGCCCCGCCCCTCGGCTCCGGTGCGGGGCGGGCGCGCTGCGGCGGTCGCTGCTGCTGCTGCTTCCTCGGGCCATTTTGCTCCGCGCGGAGCGACGAGAGGTGGCGAGCCGGGGCTAGAGGAGGCGCGGGCCGGAGGAAGCGGCGGGCTTTCCGCATTCGCAGAGTCCGGAGGGCAGAAGCGATCGCCAGCGAACAGGGTCGGGGGCCCCTTTCCCGGTCCCTGCACCATGAGCTGGGGCACTGAGCTCTGGGTGAGTGAGGGGCCGGGCCGCGGGCCGCCTGGGCGGGAGGCGAAACGAGTGGCCTCGGCATGCGTCGTTGCCCAGCAAAAAGGGAACGCGGATCGGGTGGCCCTGGCGGCCTCGAGGCGGCGCGGAGCTGGGTCCCGGCTCCTGGAGCGGCAAGCCGCGGGCGTTCCCCGGGGGCGTGGGGCCCGCGCTGTGCCGGGCTGCGTAATTGCGCGCGCCCCTGGTCGGGGCTGTGGGGCCGATCTATACGCTCGGAGGTACGGGCGGATCCCGCGCTACTCCCGGGGGCGGGGCGGCCTGGCAGGCGCAGGGTTTCGAGTCTCGGGTTTGGGGGTGCCGAGTGCGAGGGGGTAAGATCTTCTCTCTGAAAGTGAGGACTTTAGCCCCGAAGCGGTTGGGGCACGCTTGTAATCTTGGGGACTCTCAGATTCTGAATTTGAGGGGGGGCTGCGGTGTTTGGTCCGCAGAGGGACGGCAGTAGGGGAGATCATAGGATACCATCAAGGGACCGTTGCCGGGGGCCTGATTCTGTTCTGCTGTCCAGAGGAAACAAAACGGTTTCAAGAGGGAATGACCTCAAGGGGGATCCTTCGTTTGGGGGTTCAGGTGGGTTAGTGAGCAGCTTGTGTCTGGAAACGGTCCCATCGAGGACGATCAGAGGACGACAGGGCAGCTCTCAGGGCATCTCCGGGAAAAGGGAGGCTGTTGCCGAGGGGCAGGGCCTGTTGCCCTGCCTTCCTCTGGACTCGAGCACCAGGGGAAAGTCTGGGTATAGGCTGGCGGTGCAATGGCCTGGGTGAAGGTGGGGATGAAACCGCGCTTACTGCGCCGAAATATGCCCGAGACCGTCCTTCTCAGTGATGTACTCCTAAGTGCCCGCTGACTACCTTTCTGAATTCCATTTGTGAAGGGTGTGGAGGGGAAAGTGTGGGGTGGTGTTGGCCATCCAAGATGAGGCCAAGAAATGTCATGTCACAATAAGGTTAGGGCAATTAGAGAAATGCAGTACATCCTCCTCAAATTATTTTCTTTGCCTTGATTGTTTTTACATAACCATTTCTTAGACTACAGCAGCTTCTGCCCATACTAAAATCCTGGGAGCACTGGCTCCCAAGATAACTCATTTCATAAACATCCTCTGTCGGAGGGATTCCCATTCATAAGGCTGTCAAAATGTCAGGTGACTGGTGCAAATGCGCATTTTGAAAATAAATGTAACACATAGTTTGAAACAACTTGTACACACCCACATTAGGCAAAACTGTTCGACTAGGAGTGCTATTATCTTTTCTGATCTCCCTTCTGCTCTGGGGGTGTATATTGTTTGGTTAGTTGATTTTTTTTTCCTCACCTGGGGTGGGGGCACATCAGAAGTCAAGGTCAGTGACAGAATGGTAGAAAATACTTGGTTTTTGAGTGACTTAGGGCGGTGGATATTTTGTAGCCATATTGATGAATGTTCTAGCCGGTGATCCAAAAGAGGGCAGGTAGCTGGGTGAAAGAACTGACAGCATGGCTGTCCTTTCTGCATCTTTTGGGAGTGGAAGACAGGAAGTCAAACACAAGAGCCAGTCCTGGCGGCTAACACCTGTAATCCCCAACACTGGAGAGGCTGAGGCAGGAAGATTGCTATGAGTTTGCATCCAGCCTGGAATACATAGCGAGTCCCAGATCAGCAGGAGCTACATGGCAAGACCTTGTCTGAAAAAGCAAACCAGAAAGCTACCGAGGATGTGACTCAGGTAAAATACTTGTCTGGCCTGGACCTGGACGAGGCACTGGGGATTGAACTTAGCACCAGAGGTGGAAAGAAGAGAATATCGGGAAATATTTTAAATGGTGAGAGATAGGAAGTATTTGGATTTAGTTTACTTGATAAATATATGTGCTTACTTATGACCAATAGCAAATTGGCCTACCATATTGTTTAGGAAGTATATGGCAATGAAAAAAAAAAAAGAGTGGCTTAATTTTTATTTTTTGTTTCGTTTTTAAGGCCTGCTGAGTACAGGCCTTTGCCTTTGGGTAGCTTACAGTTTAATGGAGGGAACGGATGTTATAGCACTGTCGAGAAAAATTAGTGCAAAACTTGGGGTTTAAGGCAAAAATGCTCATAATCAGCTATCTTAAAACAGTTTTCCAGAGCCAGGCAGTGGTGGCGCACGCCTACAGAGTAAGTTCCAAGACAGCCAGGACTACACAGAAAAACCCTGTCTCGAAAAACAAAAACAAAACAGTTTTCCAGGAAGAAAGGAAGGAAGGAAGGAAGGAAGGAAGGAAGGAAGGAAACAAAAGCAAGCCTAGGGGAATGAAGGAAAGCAGAGCAGACGAAGCCTGCTGTCTCCGTCTGTGTCTAGTGGTCAGAAGCTTGGAGATGTGTAGTGTCCTGGCGGCCAGGCCAAGGCTCTGATTGAGGGTTTTCCTTACATGGTGGCTTTGGGACCTCACTGTGCTAATGAGATAATGATGGGTCACTAAAGCCTCGCTTGGCAGAATAATACTTCTAGATGCGATGGCACAGTTTGGGTGGCCAGGAGTGATTGGCAGCAGGTGGCTGCAGTGCTCATGACCAACAACACATCTTAACAGATTTTATGCAGTCTTGGGACTTTAGTGAAAGTCCATCAAGTCCCTAAAAAAAAACCCTTCTGGTTTCCAACACTTGTTCTAGGTAAAAAAGCCCACTCCTAAGCCACATCCTGCTTTGTTAAGAAGTGACAGACACCCTTTTCTTCTAAAAACCCCTTTAAGGCAGAAAGCAGTTGCAGTGTAGGTGAGCTTTGAAAAACTGTAAAATGTCAGGAAGTTAGAAAAACTTTTACATCAAGAGTGTAATAAAGCCAGGCCTGCTGGCTCAGGTCTGTAATCCCAGCTAGTGGGAGGCCGAGACAGAAGGACTGAATGTTCAAGGTCCACCTGAGCAATTTATAGTGAGTTTATGTCAAACATTTAGAAGACAGAAAGGGGTGGGGCCTTAGCTCAGTAGTAGAGAGCTTGCATTTCACACATGAAGCCTGGGTTCTACCCCTGGTACTGGGGTGGGGGAAAGACAAAGTATAAATGGCAAGCTTAAATATGTGTTTGTTTGTTTGTTTGTTTTTGTTTTATTTGAGACACAGTCTAACTGTAGCCCTGGATGACATGGAGCTCACTATGTAGACAGGCTAGCCTCTAACTCACAGAGATCCTCCTGTCTCTGCTTCTGCCTCCTTAAACGGCAGTTTTTAAGGTGATTAGGTTTTTAACTGAAACCTGAGCTCCAGGATAGGTGGCTTGCCTAGCATGTGGGAGGCCCTAAGTTCATCTCCAGTGGGGCAAAAAGAGAAAAGGGGATATCAGTTCATTACACATTTCAGCAATCTTCCTGTAATTGGGTTATAAGAAATCATTTCTGTAACTCCTTAACATTGAACAACTGCTGCCCCAGATGCCCCAAGCCTCAATGCTCTAGCCCCTCCCACAGGCTGGAGGATGGAGCTTACCTTCCTGACAGCACATGCTAGCCTGGGACATCAACATCTCAAGGAGATTTATGTTTCTACAAAAGATTCATCAGTTGGGGTCTACCTCATTGGTGCAACACTTGTCTAGAGTGTGTAAGACTCTGAGCTAGATTGGTGTGTGTGTGCAATGTATATATTATATATATAATTATTAACATGTACATGTATTATATATAATATTAAGTGTTTTGTGTTTATATATGTATACATATATTCTTAGATACCATAAGCATAGGCTTTTTTAGAACAGTTCGAGATTTCCAGTAAAAGTGAGTAGGTGATAGAGAGATTGTCACCTCCTCTTATGCTCTTTGTCCCCAAAGGAACAGTCTGGCTATGTTTCTCTTTCATCCCCTATACACTCATCCCCTATACACGTGCTTTTGGCACTCCTAACACACACACACACACACACACACACACACAAATATGTACATATACACAAGTGTGAAAATTGCCTTTGAAAAGCAATGTCTTTTCTGTGGTTCCTGGCCCTTGGACCTGGTAGCTATACAAGTTATATTAGGGTACTTTATAATGTGTTAAGGTGTTAACCTACCCAATACTGATGCTTTTTCAACCAGAAGTAGTGAGAATTAACAGTGTCTGGTTTGGGAGAGTTGTGAGCTCTGCTAGCCTTGACTTCTAAATGGGAGTAGATAGAACATTAACAGCCATTCTCTCAGTCCTTCCTCAGTGCCCTGGCCTTTACCCATCACAAGTTTCTGTTTGGGATGAGCACAGGAAGGCCACCGGCGCAAATTCAGTCTCTTCTATTTCCTCCTCCAGACAAGCTTTGCCCCCAGCCCTTCTGGCTAGCAGAAATGAAGCAAAGCCAGCACCCAGGCAGACCAGGGGCGATGCAGTCACCTCACATCCTGCAGTTTGTGAATTAGTTCTGAAACCGTGGATGCGCAGTGATTGGACTGGGGAGAACATGATCTCAAGCATGCTCTGAGACTTCTGCATCTGCGCATGCTCTGAGACTTCTGCATCTGCCCATGCTGACTGTGGGGCTCTCTGGAGCTTACACCTGGCCTTGGTGACCTACGGAAAGGACTGAGGCTCCGGTCCGCCATCCCCGACTCCTAGCTCAGCCCTGATGCATGTTTCCCTGCAAGCATAGCTCACGGCCCCACCCACACGTAAGAATAAGGCTTTATTTTGACACTGAAAAATTGCACACTACCAAGAATACACAGATGCCCTGGGGAATTAATCTAATTAGACTTTAGAATGTGGGTGTGAAGTCATCAGGAATTTGTGTGGAAATATTTATTTCCTGTTTTAGTACCCCGGATTCATACGAGCTAGGCTCCTGGTGTAATAGAACACTTTAAATCCTAAAGGCAGAGTCTCACACTACCATACACTGGTCTAGAACTGATGATACAGCCCGAACTTTCTCCCTCTCAGAAAACCTGCTTCAGCTTCTCAAGTGCTGGGATTACAGGTGTGAGCAACCAGCAGAATATCCACCTTGTTTTCTTGCAAAGGGCAAGATTTCTTTTGCATTAAAACTGTAACCTTAGCCGGGTGGTGGTGGCACACGCCTTTAATCCCAGCACTTGGGAGGCAGAGTCAGGCGGATTTCTGAGTTCGAGGCCAGCCTGGTCTACAGAGTGAGTTCCAGGACAGCCAGGGCTACACAGAGAAATCCTGTCTCGAAAAACAAACAAACAAAAAAAAAACCAAAAAAACAAAAACAAAACAAAAAAAATACAAATAAACAAACAAAAAAACACCTGTAACCTTGGACCTGGGTTCAATTCCCAGCATATGTGGTGGCTCACACTCGTCTGTAACTTCAGTCCTATGGGATTCAATGCCCTCTTGTGACCTCTGTGCTCACCAAGCATGAAAATAAAATGCCCAAAATTTTATCTGTATCACAAAGTTAAAAAATTAAAACAAACCAACAAAAACCCCTGTAACCGGGGATAGTGAGGGCACTTGCTGCCAAGCTCAACTGAGTTCCATGAAGTCGAGGACAGACCTGACTGTTGCAGGTTGCCCTCTGACTTCCACATGCACACTGTAACAGCACAGGTGCCCCTGACACACAGATCAGTTAGTGAAAAAGAAACAGTGACATCAAACAAGCTGGGGGAGTGGGAGAGAGGTTTCAGTTAGCACAGACCATAATTGGAATTGTGGCTTGTTTTGTTGTTGGCTTATTTTTATTTTTGGCTTTTCGAGACAGGGTTTCTCTGTGTAGGCCTGGCTGTCCTGGAACTCACTCTGTAGACCAGGCTGGCCTTGGACTCAGAAATCCACCTGCCTCTGCCTCCCAAGTGCTGGGATTAAAGGCATGCGCCACCACCACCGCCCTGCTTGTTTGGTCACCTCTCCTCCTCCTCCTCTTCCTCCTTTCCTCCTGCTTCATTTTTCTTTTTCCTTCATCTGTTTAATGTTTATTTATTTATTTATTTTGAGACAGGGTCTCATGTAACTCAAGCTGACCTGAACTTATCACTGAGGGTGATCTTGAGTCTGAGCTGAGATTACAGGCATGCACCAGCATGCAAGGCTGTATGCAGCACTGGGGTTGGAAGCCTGAGGTTCTGCATTCTTAGAAGCACTCTACCAACTGAGCCACATCCCCAGCCAAGAATCACTTAGGCCAGTCCCAGCAATCTTGCGTGTACACTTACTTCCCTTAGCATTTCTTCCTTTTCTAAAACTGGCTTCTAATTGCCTCAACGGGTGTGCAGCCCTGTAACACCCCACTCACTGCTCGGTGACTTTAACCGCTGCTGAAGAGTTTCAGTCCTGCTTGCCATCTATTGAAGGCTTCCGAGTCCCAGGAGCTGTGGGAACATCCCATCCGAACCCTAGCTCTGCCCCATGAGGACACGGTTGAAAGGATTTCCACGGCGCAGCTTGGGACAGATCACAGCAGGCCAAGATGGTTCCATGAGGGGAGGTTTATTAAGAGAGTGGGAGAGCAAGAGGAGAGAGAGAGAGAAGTAGAGAGGAGTAGAGGCCGGCCATGACCACGTGGAGAGAGGGGGAAGAGAAGGGGGGAGGGGAGAGGACAACCTGCAGGTGCTCAGGGTTGAGAAGCCAAGAGAGAGTGGAGGGGCCAAGCAGCCCCTTTTATAGTGGGCAGGGTTACCTGCCTGTTGCCAGGTAACTGTGGGGTGGAGCGTACCTGGCTGTTGCCAGGTGACTGTGGGGGTGGAGTTTAACAGATTGCTAACAACGGTGGGCCGAGTTCCACTTGTGGCAGCTTTCGGAAGAAGATACTGGGATGCTTTCGGAAGTGTGCAGGTCCTACGTGGGGGTTGGGGCGTGTCACTCCGCGACAGGAAACCAGCAGACCACCATGCAGACCTCTAACAAGCCATCAGGGAGATTTAGGGAGAGATGACCCATTTCAGCGAGGCTTACATTGAGCAGAAATGATCACCATCTGTCCCCAAGAAGAACAGGACTTTGACCTTTATCTTGATTGCTTCTTGCCTAGGATGATGGTGTGTGATCAAGGCTTTGACTTAGATATTGAGACAAAACCCAGGGAAGCTGCTTATCACAGGCCAAGCAGCTTGGCAGTGAGTCCATCTTTGGTACCTCTTTGCACAGACCATACATTGTAAGGATCTACGGTCAGACAAGAGGGTGATGAAACATCTGACCCAAGATCACAGAGTAGTGAGTAGAGATTTGTTCTCAGAATCCTAGGTCTGTGGCACTCTGACATGATTTAATTTATGTATTTAGTGCTGAGGACAAACCCAGGCCCTCTCACATGCTAGGCAGGCTCTCTACTGCACCAACCCTAGCGCTCTCCCCTTTAAAATAAAAAATAATAATGATAATAACATTTCTATTAATTTTGTATGCGTACATAAGGGGCGCACATGCGCTATGGCAAGAAGGAGGTCAGAGGACAAGCAGTTGAGGTCAGCGTGTTCCTGGAATCACACTCCGGTCACCAAGCTTGGAAGTAGGCACCTTCACCCATGAAGCCATTTCACCAACCCCCAAGATTATGTGTAAGCCAGGCCTAGTGGCTCACAGTTGCAATCCCAACACTCTAGAGAGTGAGACAAGGGGATCTCTGCAGAGTCAGTCTGGGCTCCATAGCAAGATTCCACCTTACAAAGCAAACAAAACAACTAAGTTTATTGTTTCAGCAGTTTACTTTGTTCGCTCTCTCTCTCTCTCTCTCTCTGTCTCTGTCTCTCTCTCTCTCTCTCTCTCTCTCTCTCTCTCTCATCTTTGTTTGAGCAATTTAATATAGAAAATTTCAAATAAACATAAAGTAGAGAAAATAATATCCCAAGCCCACATCACCACTGCCATACATACTAACCATCATCCAGGCTCAGGAATGGCAGGGCTCTGCCATCCTGGGCCATTTGGTACCTGGTGTATTCTTGTAGGGTTCTCTTCCAAACATCACGGTGCTTTCTTGCTCCCTGGCTTTCTGGAGAGCCAAGCCCAGACCCTGCATTCTCCCCATGGCTTAAAATCGGACAGCCAGAATCAATAAGTAGCTCTTCAGAGGTGGGGAGAGGATATTAAGCATTTCTTCCCAGAACCTAACAGCCAGTTAGTTCCAGTTTGTAGCTGAGTCTCAGGCAGGTGGAACCACTCCCTCCCTCACCCAGGAGAGCTGCTCGCGTGTAAATGAAAGTTTCTCTTTCTGGTGGCCAAGTCAGCCAGTCACAGTTCAAAGCTTGCAACTGTGTTACTCCCACTCCTTCTCTTTCCCCAGCACCCGCTTCTGTTTCTCTTGTCAGTGACTTAGGCTTGGGTCCCTGAAACCTATTTGGTTTTTCTTACTCAGGGTTGAACCTAGGGCATGACACGTGTTTGTTAAATAGTCTTCCAAGGGCTGTGGAAATGCCTCAGAGGTTAAGACCACTGGCTAGTTAGCCAGAGGACCTGGCTTCCAGATTGCCAGCACCCATCTGATGGCTCACAGCCACCCGTGACTCAGGTCTCATCAGAATCCAGTGATCTCTTTTAGATTCTGAGGGCCCCTGTATGTACATGGTGCACAGACACACAAACAGGCAAAAAGTGTTAAGTGTACACATAAAATAAAAATAAATTCCCCCCTCAAATCCTTTTCCCCAGAGATTTACCCCCACCCCAGGGGGG
>NW_021620941.1:3145224-3149865 GCF_004785775.1 Grammomys surdaster
CCTCCCTCCCTCCCTCTTTCTTTCTTTCTTTCTTTCTTTCTTTCTTTCTTTCTTTCTTTCTTTCTTTCTTTCTTTTTTTCTTTTCAGAATTCAGTAAGATGTCCAGACTGACCTTTAGCTCTGTAGGCCAACCTAGTTGTTTGTATGCTTGAATCTTCTGCCTCTGTCATTTGTTCGTGTAGCTGGGATTGGAGGGTTGTGCCCTTGGGCGTGGCTAATGAAGTATTTGATGGCACTGTGGTCTGGCTAACTGCTGTGGGCTGCAGACATGGTAGATGGACATGGTTGCCAATGAAGCTGGTGGGTGTCATTTGTCCAGGAAGCCTCTCAAATTTTCTTCTTCTCTCTCTCCCATTTTTTTGTCTGTTCATTTGGTTGGTTTTTTTTTTTTTGTTTTTTGTTTGTTTGTTTGCTTGTTTGTTTGTTTTTTGAGACAGGGTTTCTCTATATAGCCCTGGCTGTCCTGGAATTCACTTTGTAGACCAAGCTAGCCTTGAACTCACAAAGATTGGCTTGCCTCTGCCTCTCGAGTGCTGGGATTAAAGGCGTGTGACAGAATGCCTGACTCCACTCATTTTTTTTCAAATACAAAGTTGTGTTTGTCTTTCTTCTTCTGCACACCTGTATGTTTACCTCGTGTGTGCTGGGGGCTGGAGGGGGCTAGAGGTGGGCATCGGATCTCCTGCAGCTGGAGTTGCAGGCAGTTGTGAGCAGGCTGCTGTAGGCGCTGGGAACTGATCCTGGTTCTTCTGCAAGAGCAGTAAGCTCTCTGTAACAGCTGGCCATCCTTTGTGAGAACTCTGGTTCTCACGAATGCTCGATAAGTCTTTCCCTGAGGAGCCCATTCCTAAAAGCTTTATTCCCTAGTGTTCCCTAATGTAAAGAAATTAGTTCATATGGATCTTAGCCAGAAAAGTTTTTTTTTCCTAAAATGTTTGAAAAGCATTTTTACTTAAATTGTGGGTTTTCTAGATGTCAGATGTAAGGCTTTCATAGTTTTGGTCTTTTGTTTTTGTGATGCTCACATGTATGTTGTCGTATGTGCAGGTTGGCTTCATATGTCTTTGTAAGTTACTCTTGACCTCCCCCCACCCTTTTTTTGTTTTGTTTTGTTTTGTTTTGTTTTGAGGCAAGGTCTGTCTCTGAACCTGTAGCTCCCTGTTTCAGTTGGACTGGCAGATGCCTGGGTACTACCTGTTTCTGACACCTCTGATACCAGTGAAAGGATTACAAGTGCCTCGAGACACAACTGACTTTTTTTTTCTGTGGATAAATTTGAATTTGGGCCCTCAGGCTTTCCTGACTGGGCTGCCACCCTGGTCCCTCACCATTCTGGTACAAGAGCTTAAGCTCGTCTTCTATCCATGGCAAAAGAAAAAATGGACCTGTGAAGGAAGCTGGTCCTCTTGGGTTTGTACTTACTTATGTACAGCCCAAGATGCCTGTGAACTCCTGAGATGGGATGAGATTTCTCTGGGGAGAACTGGCATATAGGCCTCCACTTGGGAGAGCATGGTCTGGATGACACTGGGCAGTCATCTCTCCTTGATTTGCTGACTTCTTCGGTGTGGTGATACTTTCCTTCCCAGGAAGGCATGGGGCCAGTACTTGCTTGAAGGTACTGTGTGTCTGTTGGGTGAGAGCCACCGAGTCCGTGGGAATTGTAATAAAGGGTAGAGTTATGAGAGGAAAGGACCTGGTCCCTGGGAACAAACTAAGGGCTCTTCAGATGCCCACTGGTTTGACAAAAGACTCCATACCATGGCACCTGCCTACTAGTTTTTGGACTCTTTGTCCCTTGACTTAAAATTGATACTTTGTATGTGTTTAGAATAAAATAATGTGATATTGGCCTGGGTGTGTCAGGTCATGCCTGTCTGTGGTCCTAGCTGGCAGGGGGTGGAGTCAGGAGGACCTGAAGTCCCTCATCATCTCACTTCATACGGAGTTTGAGGACAGCCACAACATGAAACCCTGTCTCAAAAACCAACACCAAAACAAAACCAACTGGGCTGGAGTACCTGAAGGTCGGCGGTTTATGAAGCAGGCCAGTTCTCTGGACACCATAGCACAAGGTGATTTTCCTTTTCTTTAGAGGAATAAAATGAACCCTCAAACCACTGCACAGCGCTTGCAGAGAAGACTCAGCCCTGGCCGTGCTCCCAGAACACTGGGGTTCGGTTTCTGGCACCTCAACTCACAACCATCTATAAGTCCTGTTCCAGGGGATCCAAACCCTCTTCTGGCACCTGCACACGTGGGGTGCACATACAAACACTCAGGCACACACACGTAAAGCAAATAAAAATACCCACTATACTAAGGGTTACTGCATACTTGGGTCCACCAAAAGTGTAAATTTAATTTATCCTCGAGGATAATAGCTCTCTTAGGCTATTTTTACCACTTTCAAAAACAGATACTTAAGTCACATTCTTTCTCCCTCCCAAAGCTGGGTATTTGCCACTTGAGACATCTAATAAATTATTCTGCATATCACCTTAGCTCAGGATCGATTTCCTCTCAACAAAGACAACGACCATTTAAAAATATTTACTTTAGGGAAGATATACGTGGAAATTCCTGTAAGTGTTTAGACTGAGTGTCTGTAAGTATATAAATAGAAATTTCACCAAGGCTCTGAATTTTTAAAATTATCTTTGTGTATTCGCAAGTGTGTGTGTTCAGAGCAGGACCCTGATGGTTTGTTTTTTTGTTTTTTTTTCTATTTCTCACCCCCTTCTTCCTTCACCCAGGGTCTCATTGAATCTCAAGCACCCCACCTTTTAGGCGAGACTGGCTGGCCAGCAAGCTCCTGAGCTCTGCCTCTGATATCTATGTGGGCACTAGGGATTCAAACTCAGATCTTTATGCTTTGCACAACAGACACTTGTACCCATTGAGCCAGGACCCAGCCCATGCAGGTGATGATCTTAATTGCCATTATTCTGGGCACATGTCAGTGGGAAAAAAATGAAATGCCGACACCACAGACCAGAAACAAAGTGAAGTTAATCTGGCCGTGAGCCGGGTGAGAGGAGCGGCCATGTGGCGCATGTGTGGTACTTGTGCCACGTAACCTCAACATTGTTTATTTTTGAGTATCTACTGAGTGTACTAAGACACAGTTTTTGCCCTCAAGTGGTGTAGGGTGTGATAGGAAGCTAGACAGGAGATGACATCCAGGTGGGGGCTGGAGAGATGGCTCAGCAGTTGAGAGCACTTGTTGCTCTTCCAGAGGTCCTTTGTTTTGGTTCCAAGAACTCCTGGCCTGCAGCTCACAGCAAGTTCCAGGAAGTCCGACCCCCTCTTCTGGTCCCTGCAAGCACTGCACACGAGCAGTGCACACACACGTATGTTCAGACAAACATTCAGACACATAAAATAAAGAGAAATGAGAAGGCAGATCTCGTTTGGGAAAGAGTTGCATCCTGGCGGAGTGTTGAGGGCTAGTCAGTTGTCAAGGAAGTATGATCAGGTTGGGTGGAGGCCACACTACCTTTCCAGGAAGAGGAAGTAAAAGACACACAGCCCAGAAGCGTGAGAGAACATAAAGCTCTCTGTTGAGCCAGGCACGCTATGGGGTTGTAAGAGCAGCCTGAGAGAGTAGGGTGTAGCCAGAGCCACACAAGGACTTGGCTTCCCTTTCAGAGCATGTTAGATGTCTTGCAGCTGCAGGTAGCTAGCCAGGCACCTAGTCTTTCTCCTCATTAGTGGAGCACAAAACTCCAACCTGGGTTGGGGAGATATCCCAGGGGGTGAGAGTGCTTACTGTACAAATATAAGAACACGAGGTCACACCAGCAAAGCCCACGTAGAAAGCCAGGCGCGGTAGTGCAGGGTTACAGTTAGGTGACAGGAAGATCACTGGGGGCTGGCTGACCACCAGCCTGGCCGTAGGTCTAGTGAGAGACACTGACTTAGGAGCAAGAGTGAACAGAAATCGTATGTCCTCCTGGCTTTCACACGCATGTACTGCATACACACATGTGCGTACAGCATCCTCGGAAGCAGACCTACACGCATGGAATCTGCCATGGCTTCTTCCTTGTCTTCTCTGCTCTTGTGCTGCACACACAACCTTGGTAGGCCTCATACAACCTTGGTAGGGTTCTCAGCCTCTGGTCCCCAGCTCTTTCAACCTAACAGCTTTTGTGTTTTCAGCTTGCCTGGAGGTGACTCATGCTAACCAAATCCCCAAGACTGACAATAACACAGAATGCAAAATGAAACTTCACGAGACTGGAGGCCAGAGGTGCCAGTCTGTACACTCCTTCCCCAGAGACTGATCTATGTGGAAACTAGATTCTGTATTGAGTTTCCTGGAGAGCATAAAGTCCAGACGGATCTGATGAGTTGAATGGCCGTGACAGCAAGCTGTGGGCGCCTGAAGCTCCCCTGGCCTGGGGAGGGTGGGGCTGTTGACAAGGAGAGCAGCCAGCCTCTTCCTTAAATGCTACAAGACGATTCTCCCCCAAGCCAACTGCAGCACACTTTGCTCTGATCTTCTTCTTTCAACCTTTATCCAATTCTGCATCTCCCAGATTAGCTGCAGTCATCCTGGATCTAATGCTGGGTCCTGGATCTAATGCTGGGTCCTGGAGCTAATGCTGGGTCCTGGAGCTAATGCTGGGTCCTGGA
>NW_021620941.1:3149965-3152126 GCF_004785775.1 Grammomys surdaster
CTAATGCTGGGTCCTGGATCTAATGCTGGGTCCTGGATCTAATGCTGGGTCCTGGATCTAATGCTGGGTCCTGGATCTAATGCTGGGTCCTGGAGCTAATGCTGGGTCATCTGACTTGTCCAGCGCTTCCCAGATTCAGCAGAGCCAAGAATCTACCGGATGACCCATTTTTTAAACAAAAGATTTATTATTCATCTTATTATTTTCCTTCCTTCCTTCCTTCCTTCCTTCCTTCCTTTCTTTCTTTCCTTCTTTCTTTCTTTCTTTCTTTCTTTCTTTCTTTCTTTCTTTCGACAAAGGCTCACTTTGTAGCCTTTGATGGCCACAAAGTCATAGAGATCCACCTGTCTCTACCCACTGAGTGCTGAAATTAAAGGTGGATGAAACCATAGATTGATTTTTTCTTTCTTTTTTTGTCCGAGAGTAGAGACAGGGTTTCTCTGTGTAGCCCTGGAACTCACTGTCTCCCAGTGCTGGAATCAAAGGCAAGCACCTTCCGCACCCAACTGAGGCACACACACACACACACACACACACACACACACACACTGGGTAGGTGTTGTCTTTGAAAAAAGAAAAAGGTGGGGGACCCACTGGTGGAAATCTGGGCACTTTGATGGGTGATGGTGATCTTTCTTAGGTGTCAGGATGACAAATGCTCCAGGGAGTAGGAAGCTGACATGTGAGAGCTGGAGGGAAAGTCAGGGAAGCAGTCCAGGCTGGACCATCCTACAACAGGGGTTAAGGCAGTAGAGGTGGGAGGGTTCACAGGCTCAGTCCTCTGAATGCCAGTCTCTAATGAGATTGTCACATGGTGAACTGTCATTGTTCTTCATGGCCACTGTGAGAGATTTAAGTGAGGACTTGGCTTTCAGATGGGTGGCTTCCGTAGACTGGCTCCAGGAACACAGCCTTTCCAAGTCAGGAGGGGACAGTTAGCACAAATGGCCACCGGTGGGCGTTATGTTTCAGGTAGCAGTGAGTGATGAATGTGAGGACAATTCCACCCACAGTCCGTTAGAGCATCGTTTGAGGGCTGCCCACCGGCTGCTTCTCACATACGAGATGGAGTTTAGAACTATTCAGTTCTCACCTGGATGACTGACATCCGTGTTGTAGCAGACCTAGTATTGTTTAATTTTCCTCTTGACAACTTGTGAAAAAAATCTGATTTTGAAAGAGCTCACCTCATGTGGCCAACAGATTCTATTTTGTAAAGATGGCCACAAGTCTGTCTCTGTCCCACAAGCTCATCTTACAGTGTGACCTATGGACCCCTCCCACTGAGTGCTGCAAGGGGCTTTATATATTCTCTCTCCTGGGATGCAGACAAGACTTTGGGGCTTTTTTACTGATGTGTGTTGTGGAAGCAATACCATATGATTTCTGAGGCAGGATTATAAAGAAGACATCTGCTTTGGCTCGGTTATTTTGGACTGCTTTCTGTTGGGGGGTTCTTTGTTTCTTTTTGGTTTTTTGTTTTGAGACAAGGCCTCATTGTGTAGCTTTGGCTGTCCTGAAACTCACAGAAATCCACCTGCTTCTGCCTTCTAAGTGCTAGGCTCAAAGGTATGTGGTGCACCACCACACCTGGCCTTTTTTTGTGTCTGTTTTTGGAGCCAAGGTCTTACTCTGTAGATTAAACTGGCCTGGAACTTCCTGTTCCTAGGCTGGCCTGGAACTCTTGACAGTCCTCCTGCCTGAGACTCTTGTTTGCTTGGATTGCAAGTGTAGGCCACCACACCCAGCTAATTATTATTATTGTTGTTCTTATTGTTACTATTACTGTCCTTGTTATTACTATAAGCTTTTTGCAGATTGTGTAGTCTTGCTCAACAGTCTGGCTCTGGAGCCAGGTCCTATGGCTCCTCTCCAGTTACAAACTTGCTGAGTCATTTTAAACAAGCCATTCAACCTGGGTTCCTTAAGCAGTTGAATGGGACCTGGTGATGTCTGCTCAAGGGGATGATCAAGAAGAGTGGTGTGTTTTATAAAGTCAAGGATATGTTCTGTAGAGTGAAGTATGGTGAGGTAGGAGGGGTGCCTCAGTGGGCCCATGCTGAGGCATCCCTCCGCCCTGAGGGACCAGCCATATGACAGGTCTAGTATAGAATAGAGTTTATTTAGGGCTTGGGAAGGGGAGTTGAGAAGGGGGGGGGGG
>NW_021620941.1:3152226-3189454 GCF_004785775.1 Grammomys surdaster
GGGGGGGGGGAGGAGAGGAGAGGCTGGCCAGAACCAAGTGGAGGGAGAGGGGGAGGGGGAAAGGGGGGAGAAGGAGAAAGAGGTCAGAGAGAGTGAAGGAAGGCCAAACAGTCCCTTTTTAGCAAGCCAGGCCTCCCTGGCTGTTGTGTTGCTAGATGACTGTTGGGTGGAGCCTAGAAGTGTTAACAAAGAGGGCAGAATTTGTGTGTGTGTGTGTGTGTGTGTGTGTGTGTAAGAAACCCGGAACAAATGGCTAACTGAGGTGCCTATTAACACATCCAAGAAGATGCTGGCCAGTTTTCAGTACCTGTGGCTCCTCCCAGCACGCCTTCCCCCGCCCCCACTCTCTACCCTAAACCTCTCTCCTAGGCTGGATTTCTCTTCCCTTCCCCCAGCCTCTCTTCCTTTATATATAACTCAGCCATTTTGGCTCTGCCCTGTCTTGGCCTCTTGGTCCACGGCTCCTTTCTCTCCTCTGTATCTACCTTCTCCACTCACTCTATGGCTGGGTTCGCTCTGCTGGCCATGTTCACTCTGGACTCTTCCTGGAGCTTTGGCTGCTCTCTCCCTCATATCTACAATAAAAACCCTCCTCAGCCATGCCTAGGTATGGTCTTGTCCTCATCTCCATTCAGGTTCTGACATCTGTGAAGGGATGCTGCTTCGGCAGAGTACCTCATTCTGCCAGAAGAGTGAGGGCAAGCCCTCCCAAAGCACTGTCCCTTTCACATGTCCTTTTATCTGGGCTGCCACCAGAAGGTGTAACCCACATTTAAAATGAGTATTTATAATTCAAAAAATGTAATAAAGAAATTCCTCCCAGGAGTGCATGGCTGCCTGGGTTTTCGTCGATTACAGATGTGTTTAAGTTGACCGCTAAAATTGGCTATCCCCTTGTGTGTTGCTAGCTGTGGTGTTTGGCTTCTAGTCTAGTCAACAAACTGAGTAGAACCAGACTGCACCAGATCCCTCCACCCAAATGTTCACAAGTTCCAAACCCAGGGGTTGGAGAGCAGTTAACTGTACTTACTGCTCCTACAGAAGACAGGAGTTCAGTTGTTAGCCACCCACATGGTTGCTCCCAACTGCCTGTAACTTTAGCTCTCTGGCATCCAACACCCTGTTCTGGCCTCCGAGGCCATTCATATGCACGCAGCATACACACACAAACACACAAGTAAATGAAATTAATGTTTTACAGTTCCAGGCTCAGCTGCCCAAGGCTCCTTGGTCAGGAGTCCCGAGGAGTGTGGATAAGCACTCACGTGGCTCATGGCAGCTATGCCGGCTTCTGAAGCTGGAAACTCTTTAGAACTTTTATGTTTAGTTCCCACACTGCAGCTCAAAGACACGCCAATAATGTTAATAGGGGGTGCAGAGGTTGGCCCATTGCACAGCGACACATAAATAAAGTCATTAGACGTACTCGGTAGGCTGTTAGGCCTCCCGAAGGCGTTAGTTAGTTAGGCATGACTCTCTCGGTAAAAATACTCAGGTCTATTTTGCCAAGTCAAAACTTGTTGGCTGTGATTGGAAGATGGGTCAACCAGTTAAGTTCTTGCCTCACAAGAGCTGGGGACCTGAGTTTAGATACGTACCCACGTAGAAGCTGGCTGTGGAGGTGGGTGCCTTGCCTGTAAGCCCACCACTGTAGAGACAGGAGGACCTCAGAGGTTTTCTGGCATGTCATCCAGGTTGAATAAGAGGTCTTGTCTCTTAAAAGAGGAGTTGTCATCAAGATGGCTGCCAGGCTTGATGGACTGAGTTCAATTCCCGGAACCCCCATGGTGGAAGGAATAAAGGACTCCCACAGGTTTTCTTCTGACCTTTTTACACACACAGCACTTTAGTATGGGAGTGTGTTTGCATGCGTGCTTGTGTGTGTGTGTGTGTGTGTGTGTGTGCACGCGCGCGCAAATGCATGCAAGCCAGCAAAGGCTTCATAGTGAGAGCCTAATTTCAAAACTAAAAGTAAGTTAGATTTAAAAATAAGATGGAGAAGAAATTGTGGAAACCACCTAATGTTTACCTCTGGAATTCATGTGTGCACACACACTCACGTATGTACACAGGCATGTGCACACTCGCACAGGCCACATGCACACACTCTCACACATACATGTGCAACATTTTTGGCCGAGAGACCCAAAAGGTCGCCACTGATTTGGTTGCTTTAGTAGGTCAGTAAATAGACAAGTTTATAGTATCATTCCAGAAAAGCTTAGATAGTCACGGGCCTTCCTTGATAAATCAAAGTCATCAATGCCTGCTAGAAATGTCTTCTGGCCTTCCTCAGATGATAGAACAACGACAGGAATTGTCTGAGAAAATGGACATGCAGACACTTATGTGGAGGGGGTGGGAACTCTGGCTATTCCAGCACCTGGGAGGTGGTCGCAGAAGCACCTGGTTACATAGTGACTCAAGGCTAGCTAGCCTGGGCTACAAGAAACTCTCTATGCCTTGGAAGAGGAGGAAGACACCACTGAAAGCAGTTGGGCAGGGTAAAGACCACTTTGGAAAACTTTAAGCAGATTCTTCAACTTGAAGGAGGGCCGGGGGCGAGGGGAGCAGTTCTTAAAGGGGCCACAGCCTGTTTCTCAGGTCACTTCCTTCAAACAGTTAATTGCACTGGAGACAGAGAATAGTGTCCTCTGCAGTACTCAGTGTGTCTCAATCGAGTCCAGACTATAAAAAGGTTTGCTTATTTAAAAATAAACAATGTTTGTGGTTTGGACCCAATCCCACTCACGTGCTTGGGGCTGCCCGGTAAGTGACTGCAGATGTGGGCCAGGCTAATAATACCTATTTCAGGCCCCAGAAGTGAGGCGTGCTTGCAGCCCCAGCTACTCAGGAGGCTGAGGCAGACCTATCACTTGAGCCTAGAGGTTCAGTGTCAGTCTGAGCAACTTTGCAAGGCCCAGGGCAAGAGCTGTATGTGGCCTGATCCATTGGTGTGGTAGCGACCAGGGCAGCCTAAGAGCAGAAGCCACTGCTTAGCACTCTGGATGTAGGCTTGTTCTAGGGGCATGTGAGGCAAAAGGAAGAGAGAGTGAAAGGGATGTGCGACATGCTCAGAGCAGACAGGGAAATGAAGAAAATGGTAAATATTCGGAATTTAAAAACACAACCTATCCCTGGGCTCTGTCCATCAACTAGTGGACGTGTTGCAGAGACTTGTGGGTAATGGGTGGGGATCAGACCCAAGCGGACATTCAGCTAGACTCCTTCTGAGAAAGTGTCCATTAAGTGCTAATTGTGCTGGCACATGCCTGCAATTCCAGCATCTAAGGCCAGCCTGGTCTACATAGCCAGCCACAGCCCAGCTAGGGCTACATAGCAAGAATCTATCTCAAAAAGAAAATTTCTTTTAAAACAATAGTGTATAACCACGAATGTGTGCGTGCACACACACACACACACACACACACACACACGTTTTCTTTCATTTGTGGCTCCTAGATTTTATGTGGATATATGAAACCTGCCCCAGAAGCAGAAGTCTGACTGCCTTAGGAGAAGAAGGGGACTCAGCGGAGTGTGTGCGCGCACGCACGATGAGATTGAGGCTGTGGGATTCGGGATTCATGGAGTACATTGTTTAAACTTTAAACATTTTTTTTTCCTGTTTTTTCGAGACAGGGTTTCTCTGTATAGTTCTGGCTGTCCTGGAACTCACTCTGCAGACCAGGCTGGCCTCGAACTCAGAAATCCACTTGTCTCTGCCTCCCAAGTGCTGGGATTAAAGGCGTGCACCACCACTGTCTGGCCTTGTTTAAACTTTAAAGCACCAGTAAAAGTCAAGGTTATTTTTACCCACTGTCATGAACATGAAGACTATAGGTAGGTTACATCTCTGAAGATGATACTCAGACACAAAGAGTGCAGAGGCTGCATCCAGAGATGCAAACCAAAGCCACAGCGAGATACCACGTCACACTCACCAGTGGGACTGTCATCAGAAAAGCATAGAAAACCACAGACTCAGGGAGGACAGACCATGGGATGTCTCCCTGCAATGGGATATCCAGCCATAACTAGTAATAAAGTGTTGGCCTGCGCTCCAACTTGAGAACCCTGAAAGTGAGGTGCTTAGTGGGTGAAGCCAGGTGTGTTGTATGGATCTGTTTAGATAAAACAGGAAAAGCAAGTAAATCCGTGGAGAGCTAACTCAGACTGGTAGTTGTCAGGGCCTGAGGTTGAAGGCTGGGAAATGACAGCCTCATGGTGCATGGTGTATGCTAAGGTGATGGAAATGTCTGGGAACCAATGGAAGCAGGCGGTGGTTGCACAAGCGTGTAAACACAGTATACATCACTGAATCATTAGCTTCAGGCTGGTGAGTTGTAGCCAGCTGTGGTAGCACAGACCCGTGATTCCAGCTACTGAGGAATGGCTACTTTCCTGGTCCTGTGATATTTAGTTACCGTGACCAAAGCAACTGAAGACAGGAAGAGTTTGTGTTTGTTTTTGAGACAGGGTCTCACTATGGACCTGGCTATGTAGACTGGGCTGGTCTTGAATTCAGAAATCTATCTACCTTTGCCTCTTGTGTGCTGGGATCAACAGGATAAAAGGTGCATGCCACCAGCCGGGCGGTGGTGGTGCTTTTAATACCAGTGCTCAGGAGGCAGAGGCAGGCAGATCTCTGAGTTCAAGGCCAGTCCGCTCTACAAAGCGAGTTCCAGCAAAATCCAACCAACCAAACCAAACCAACACTGGGTCAGAAGAAAGAGTTTACTTTGGCTTAAGGTTCTGAGGGTGAAACAGTAACGGCCAGAAAGGCGAGGCTTACTGGTAGAAGCAGGAAGCTGGCTCGTCACGTCATTACACACACACACAAGAAGCAGAGAGGGGGCAGTAAGTGGAGTGAGGGTACAAAACACTGAACCACACCAGTGATGTACTTCATCTAGCAAAGCTGCATCCCCTAAAGGTTCCATAACCTCCCCAAATAGTGCCACCATCTTAGGATCTATTGTTCTAATGCATAACTATGGGGGAACAGGAGCAAACCTAACCACAGGAGCAAAGCCTATCTGGACCACCTAGGGAGTTACAGGCTTAGTAAGACCTTATCTCAAAATACAATTAAAAAAACAAAACAATACTGGGGCTGGGCAGTGGTGGCAAAAGCAAGAGGATCTCGGAGTTCAAGGCCAGCCTGGTCTACAGAGCGAGTTCTAGGACAACCAGAGCTCCACAGAGAAACCCTGACTCAGAAATGAACAAACAAACAGAATTGAGGTAGTTAGGCATAGTTGTACATGTCTGAAATTCCAGCACCTGGAGGATCCGGAGTTCAGGGTTTTCCTCTCAGCTCTATACCCAGTTTGAGGCCAGCTTAGACTACATGAGATCTTGCCTCAATAAACGAACAAACAGAAAGTCTAAAGTTGAAAAAGGAAATAGGGTTGGGATGCAGCCTAGGCATACTACATTTGCCTAGTATCTCTAGTACTATAAAAATAGATGAATGGGTGGTGGCTGCATGGTTTGTCGGCCAAGCCTGCTGACTTGAGTCTGAGCCTCTGGACCCACATGATGGAAGGAGAGAGCCTAATCCCGCAGGTTATCCTCCGACCTTCACATAAGCACTGTGCCATGTCCACAGACATACACAGTAAATAAATAAAATGTAATATAAGATTGAGAAAAAAGCCAGGTCAGGGATGTTCACATTCCTGTAATTCTATCCTGGGAGGTAGAGACAGAATTCCCAGGGCAAGTTGGCTAACTTGAGCAGCAAAATCAGTAAGCTTTGTGTTCAACAAAAGACCCTGCCTCAGTTAAAATAAAGTCCCAGGTAGTAAGTGGTCAGGGGAGATAGCTGGTGTTAACCTCTGACCTCCACTTGCACTCAAACATATATACATGCGCGTACGAATATGCATGCACTTGTGCATATGCACACACACAAAAGATAGCTTGGCCTGGGGCATCTTGGTTGTGGCTGTAATGTCAAGGGGCTAATCTGAGAAGCTCTTCTGTCTTCAGAAATGTAAGAGCCAAGGTGAATGGTGCAGGAGATGGCTAATCTTCAGCTGGAGGAGGAGCCCGGGGAATTCCTCCCGGGTTCTAGGAGGACTAAGGCCCTGTTTAGTCTCCTTCATGGGCTGCAGAGGACTCTTGTTGCTGAACAGGTTGGAAGGGCTGAGCAGGTGCTGTGTAAGAATGCACACGGATGGAGCTGGACCAAGCAAAAGCAATTGCTCTCTGTGGAAATTAAGTTCTACCAAATCAGCAGCTAACTGATCGATTGCTACTGCTGAACAGCATTTAGTGGCTTCTAGTCTTCTCACACACATAGGGGATGGAAGCTAACGCTCAGATAATGGCGTTCATTGTATGGCATGCACAGTATGTTGAGACTGACATTTGTATACCTTACTGTAATTACAGTGTGTGGCCGAGTAGAACATTTTGGTTCTGTTTAAAAACCGCTGTAGTTAGATAGGCCAGGCACGCCACACAGTTTGCCTGTGGTCCGGGGCAGTCCCACAAACACATTATTGTGTTTGGGTGAGCAGGCTGCTGTGGGAAGTATCATACACCTGTCTTCAGATTCTCCGGGATGAGATTTCTAGAAATGGCTATCATGATTTTCACTACCTAAAACCCACCTGTTCGGAATGTCTAGTTTTATGTTATATTGGTAATAGAATGGGAAAAACAGCTGTAGTTTGATGTGATTTTGGAGGTCCTTCCTTTGGGCTTCTTATCATTTTCGTCTGATTTTCCTTACTGGGGATCAAGCCTGGGACTTTTCAGAGTCTTGGAAGTGTTCTACCCAACCTGCTTATTGCTTTTTTATGTTTGTTTTTTAAATTGTTATTATTTTATCTCATGTTTTTGAGGTGAGGTCTCCTGTTGCCCAAGCTAGCCTTGAACTTGTTAAGTAGCCAAAGATTGCCTGAGCTCCTGCTCCTCCCTCCCCCAACCCCACCCCACACACAAGTCCTAGGATTATAGGCTGGCAGGCCTTCTGCTCGAGCAACCGGTGCTCTGAACTGCTGTAAGCCATCTCCTTAGGTCAACAGACCCCTTCTTATAGAGCCCGAGTCACCCTTTGTTTCTGTAGCAGGCTTTCCTTTTCCTCTCTGGTCTAGCAAACATTACCCCTTGAGAACAGCAACACAATGGTTTTAAAATTTCTATTTCCGACACACTTACACAGCCCGAACCACCATGAAACTCAAAGCGTAGAGATCTGAGCTATACCACAGGTTACCAGTGGGCACAAAGACTAGGGTGCTCTGCCAGCTCAGCAGGGGTGCGCTCCAGCTGGAGCAGCGGGTTCCCTGCACTCCCTCTGAATGCCTTACCAGACTCACAGGAGATGAATGCTCAAGGACTTTGAAACACTGCCATTTTTTCAAGTGGCAGGCCGCTTTTAGCCCTTCATCCCTGGGCTACAAGAACACCAAGGGAATACAAACTAAGATGGGTGGTGGATGCTGGCTCAGTCAGACTCCGTGCAGATGTCCTCTGTTGGGGAAACTAACTCAAAGCACTACCAGTTAGGCGTGGATTTCCACTTGTTTATAGGGAAGCAATAAACGGAACTGGGGCCGGAGCTCGTCTGACCTTGCTCCCCTGGCAGGCACAACTCCCTAGCTTCTATCTCCAGCATCTGTAAAATGGGCATGGGGCTGCACAACCAAATCTTCTTAAAAACAACAACAAAAACCCCACAGGTACCTATTGATTATGTGGCTGAGGGGGACCTTGAACTCACGGTTCTTCCCAGTGCTGGGACTACAGGCGTGCTCCACGATGCCTGGTTTTATGCGGTGCTGGGGACTGAACTTAGGGCTTTGTGATTGCTGGGCGAGCATTCCCCAGACCTCAAAGCTTCTGTCTTTTGTTTGTGTGTCTACATTTTATTGTGTGTATGGGATGTTCCTTGTGGTTGCTTGTGGAGGTCAGAAGACCACTTGTGGAAACTGGTTCTCTCCTACCATATGGGTTAGGCTTGGCAGTGAATTCCTTTGCCTGCTGAGCCATCTCGCAGGTCCCCAAAGTACCTATTTAGATGTATTGTTGATGTACGGTTGGCATGGAAATGAACAAGTCACTCTGCCTTGGGGACAGAGTCACCCCATTGGTGTGGCTTGTATCACACAGACATTGATTCACAGGGTTTCCCCTCTTAGTATTCAGACTGAGAACTTTGATGAAAACCACGGCCCAGCAGCCTCGCTCCCTGAATCTCGATAGCAGTGGGTTTTTTGTTTTTGTTTTTTAAATCTATCGAGGTCTTGTAGAAACAGTTCCATGTTTGTATAGATAAAGTCAGGGATGTGGTCATCTGACCACTTGAAAATCTTGAGGTTTCTTCTGTCAGGCCACCCTCTTCAAAGACCAAAATGAACAACAAAAATAATCCTGTGGGATAGCTCATTTCCTTCCAGTTAGCGCCAGCCAAGTCTGAATTTATAAGGCAGATTTGGGCTCCAGATGGAGCAGCCGTGGTGATCTGATCGGAAACCTTGCTCACTGACTTGTGCTAAATATCAGAGCAAATTACAAAACTGTTCATAAAAAATGATTTATTGAGACAGGGTCTCACTACGGAACCTGACTGTTCTGGAACTTCCCTTTAATCCCAGCACTTGGGAGGCAGAGACAGGTGGATTTCTGAGTTCGAGGCCAGCCTGGTCTACAGAGTGAGTTCCAGGACAGCCAGGGCTACACAGAGAAAACCTGTCTCGAAAAACAAACAAACAAAACAAACAAAAAACGAAAACAAAATGAAACAATGACAAAAAAAAGTGACCTAAAATATTTTCTTAAATCATGCCACAGATGAGACCTACATTCGGAGTCACTGTCAACCCAGGAAGACCGTGTATGAAAACAATTCAGATTGGCACTTTCATTAAAAGAGTCGCCCTACCTGCCAACTCCCATTGGCTTTTCCCTGGGTAAAAATACAAGGATTTGACTGACTCCTGCCCCCCAGTCGAGGATGACTAGGAACTTTTGATTCTCCCAGCTCCGCATCCCTGGCCCTGGAATTACAGGCTTAGCCTCCACACCAGGCTTATGAGACACTGGGATGGGTCCCGGGCTCTTTTTGTGCTCAGCAAGCACTCTAGAGCCTAAAACACATCCTGCATCCTTGATCGGTGTGCGTGCGTGCGTGCGTGCGTTCATGTGTGCATGTGTGTGTGTGTGTATTATGAGCACATGTGTTTATGGACCTGCACACCCATATGGCCACATATGAAGGACTGAGGTTGACAATGGCTGTCTTGCTCTTGAACTCTGCCTCAGTGCAGGGCCTCAGTGAACCTGGAGTTTGCTGTTTCCAGCAAGCCAGCAAGGAAACCCAGCAGCAATCCTAACCCTACCCACATCTCAGGGTTGGGGTACCAGGGACACTTGCAGGCCTTGCCTCACTTGCTTGCTGTGGAACACTCTGACCCACTGAGCCATCTGGTCAACTTTTTCTTGGTTTTTCGAGACGGTTTCTCTGTGTAGCCCTGGCTGTCCTGGAACTCACTCTGTAGACCAGTCTGGCCTCGAACTCAGAAATCCGCCTGCCTCTGCCTCCCAAGTGCTGGGATTAAAGGCATGCACTACCACCACCCAGCTCCAGTCAACTTTTAAACAAGGATTTATTTGTTTTTGGAGATTGTGTCGTCCTGGCTGGCCTTGAATTCAGAGACCTGCCTGCCTTTGCCTCTTGAGTGCTGGGACTAAAGGTGTGCATTTAGGAATTTGCAGCATAGAAATAACTTCTTGATGCCTACCTTCAAAGAAAGCCACATAGACATGAAATTTAAAAGGCACTTTTAAATTCAGATTGGCAGTGCCTCGGGGGATGGTGTGTTGCCAGGCAGCTAGTGTCTATCTGACACTGCCCTTCATCTGCCATACTCACCACAGTCATGTCAGAGGACCAGTTCAATGGATAACATTCTTCATAAGTTAGATGCTTTGGTTTCTAGGGACAGTCTCCTGTATCTCTGGCTGGCCTTGAACTGGCTGAGAAGGGCCTTGAAATTTTTTATTTATTTGTATGTGGGTGGGTGTTTTACCTACATGTATGTGTGTGCACACATGCTTGCCTAGTACCTGTGGAGCCCAAAAAAGCACAGATCCCTGGAACAGGAGTTACCGATGGTTGAAAGCTGCCACTTGGGTACTGGGAATCAAACCTGGGACCTCTGGAAGAGCATCAAGTGCTTATCACTGCTGAGCCATGATTTTGAAATTCTGACCGTTCTTCCTCCACCTCCCAGTATTAGGAATACCACCACAGCTGGATTATGCAACGCAGGAGATGGAACCCAGGGCTTTGTGCATGCTAGGCAAGCACTCACCAACTGAGCCACATCCCCAGCCCCATGGGTTAGAGTTTTACTAGCTTCTCAAGAGCTGCAGGCTTTTATTGTTGACAGTTGCAGTCTTCTTGCAGAACATCTGCCACTCATTATCCTGCCTCTCAGAGTAGTGAACAGGAACAGCTCCTGAAGCTGACCAATGCCCAGAGCAGTTCAGTTGACTTGTACATGCGTTCAGCAAATATTGATCAGAGGATATCCAGGTCTCATGCACCTGGACCTATGTAACAGGATATGGTGAATCCACACAGTGAGGAGGAGGAGGCCCATTTGAGGCTATCCAAGCCATACCAGAAACATTTTATGGGTGACGGCCCTCTGGGAGGGGAGATGGTTTTGGCGGTGGGTTGAACATGTGAAAAGATGGTGAGGTGGTAAAAAAGAAATCTTGGGCTTTGGGTTTCTGTTTTCGTTTTATAAATTCATTACGTGTGTGTGTGTGTGTGTGTGTGTGTGTGTGTGCGCGCGCGAGCGCATGGGTGTGCATGTGTGCGCGTGCACCCACACCACAGCACACATGTGGAGGTCAGAGGACATTTGTGGGAATCAGTTGTTTCCTAACACCAGTTGGGACCCAGGGATCAAACTCAAGTCATCAAGCAACAAACATCTGGTCTCTTTGTTTCACGTTGAGTGGCCTGTTTATAAAAACCCTTTTTTCCTTTTAGTAGAAAATATTAAACTGAAACAAAATATCTCTGCTATTTTAGCATGCTTGCTGTCTAAAAGGAAATGAGGCTATGGCAAGGCAAAGGTAGAGTTTTTGTTAGTGTGTTGTGTGTGTCAGTGTTCTCTTGTGTGGGAGAGCACATGTGTATATGTGTGTGCTTGTGGAATCCAGAGGCTGATATCCGGTGTCTTTCCCAGTCACTACTGTATTACTGAGGTGGGGGTTCTCACTGAACCCAAAGCTCACTCATTGTGTTAGCTTGGCCCAGGATCTGCAGTCTCCACCTTCTTAGAGTTATCCACTGGGCTTGTATGTGGGTGCTGGAGGCCTATCAACCAGTCTTCACAGGAGCACAGCGAAGGCCTTATCCACTGGGTTATCGCCCCAATCCTGGATGTTACTTTCATAGTAGATCTTGCTTCATGTGACGTCCTTAGGTGCCTTTAAACAGTAAGCCACAAGTCAGGTCCATTTGGCACTACATAGGTAACACAGAGAGATGTTTGCGGAAGAAGCTTTGCCTCTTATACAGAAGTGTAAAATGGCATGGGGACCTTCCAGGACCTGCCCCAAAGGTCACCAAGCATTTAGTCTGTGTCAAAAATGTTCTTGTCTTAGCCTGTTTGGTCTGCTGCTATCAAACGCCATAAATTCAGTGGCTCATGAGAACCATTTATCGCTCCCGCTTCTGGATACTGAAGGTCTAAGGTCAGAGGCTCGCAGACATCTGGTCTGGTGAGGGACCACTTCCTGGCAGGCAGACACTAGACACTGTTATCATTTAAACCCTTCTTAGCAGAAGTTAGAAGGGAGCTGTCAGGGCCTGCTGTTACTAGGGCAGTAATCGGAATCTATTCATG
This sequence comes from Grammomys surdaster, assembly GCF_004785775.1. Lineage (NCBI taxonomy): Eukaryota > Metazoa > Chordata > Mammalia > Rodentia > Muridae > Grammomys > Grammomys surdaster. The sequence goes on from NW_021620941.1 coordinate 3,164,109, forward strand.
TCATGAAGACCCCTCCTAGGTTGGATTGGATTTGGGTCACATATAACATTCAGTCTATAGCAATTATATATAAAATTTCAAATCAAACAACTTAAGAAAAAAATTTTTAAATTGTGTGTGGGGGTGGGGGAGTAGGTATGCTTATATCACACATTTTGAGGTCAAAGAACAATTTTCTAGAGTCAGTTCTCTTCTACTTGTTGGAGCCAGGACTCAGACTTGGGTTGTCAGACTTGGTGGCAAGAACTGTTACCTGCTGAGCCATTTTCTAGGTCCCTACAAAAAGAAAAAGAATTTATTCAAAATATAACACTTAAGTACCTGAAGGTATAAAGAGCTTCCACAAAACAATACAAGAAATACAAAGTTTCTGGTAGAAAATGAGGCTGAGGAGGCTCAGTGGTTAGATAGGTCAGGAATAGTGGCTCACACCTTTAATTCCAGTGCTCCAGAGGCAGAGACAGGGAGGTCTCTGGGACCCTGAAGCTAACCTGGTCTACACAGTAAGTTCCAGGCCAGCCTGGACTAAGTAATGATACTCTGTCTATACACACCCATCTTGAGGGTGGGGTGTGTGTGGGGGAATGGCTGTTTTAGCATAGAGCATAAACAGTCTGTGCTGGCTAGTTTTATGTCAACCTGACACAGGCTAGAGTTGTCAGAAAGGAGGGAATTTCAAGGAATTTTAAGGAGAAGATACCTCCTTAAGGTCAGACTGTGGACAGGCCCGTAGGGTATTTTCTTAATTAATGATTGAAGGGGAAGCTCTGTGGCCTCTGGAGCAGCTCCTGCCTCCAGGTTCCTGCTCTGCTTGAGTTCCTGCCCTGACTTCCTCCAGTGATGAACAGTGGAAGCATAAGCCAAATAAACCCTTTGCTCCCCAACTTGTTTTGGTCATGGTGTTTCATCACAGCAATAGTGACCATGACTAAAACATACACAGCTTATGTTACTTATTGTAAATTTTTTGTGTCCAAACATTTTGATTGACGGGAATTCAATTATCTACATTCTTGGCTTTTAGACAATATTAATCCTGAACTTTATTTTCTCCCCTTCCTTCCTCTCTTTCTCTTTTTAAGATTTTTTCTCTTTTTAAGATTTGTTGTTTATTTGATTTGTGTGTGTGTGTGTGTGTGTGTGTGTGTGTGTGTGTGTGTGTGTGAATATGTGCCAGAAGAGACCATGGGATTCCCCTGGAACTGGGGTTATAGATAGTTGTGAGTGTCCAGCAGGTGCTGGGAACTGAACTTAGGTCCTTTGGAAGGGCTGCGATCACTTTTAACCTCTAAGCTATATCTTTCTTCTCTTCCTCTCTCCCTTCTCTCTCTCCCCCTCCCCACCCTCTCCCCCTCCTTTTCCCATCCCTACCCTTTCCCTCCCTCTCACACCCCACCCCCTCTCTGTCTCTCTGTCTCTTTCCCTTGACAGGGACTCACTGCAGCCCAGGCTTCAGACTTGGTAAACTTCATATTGGAAATCCAATATGCCCAGCTAACCTTGGATTGATTTTTAAGGTTTTTTTTTTTCCCTTTCTCTAAGTGTGAAAGCTTGTATGTAATTGATAAACAATCCATATGTGGGCGTGTCTTGGTACCATTATCTGAAGGATGATTTCTGGTTTCTATGTGGACAAAATAGGAAATGTATCAATCAAAGAAAAAGTCATAGTTCAATACTTTGTGACAGGCTTTTGAAATTGATGTCAGTATTTCTTTCCCAAATGATTTGTCTTCGCTTTTTTGTCACTGGTTGGCAGAGGCTCTGGTAGCTTTATGTTTCTGTTATCCTGAAGACTTCCCCATCAACCCAATTACAGATACTCTCATAAATATTTACTAAATATTTGTGACATATTACAAAGAGATATATACAACATGTCCATGTATAGAATACTTTTTCATAAGCCAGACATAATGCCGTATCCCTGTGATTCCAGCACTTGTAAAGTAGAAGCAGATGGTGGCTTTCTGTGAGTTTGAGGCCAGCCAAGTCTACATAGAGAGAATTTTTCTCATAATAAATCCATAAACCTTTTAAAATTATGTTTTTCTATTATATGTCTGTACACACACAAGCTCATGTATTGGGTATATGTATATTGGTATGGCCCCACAATTAGTTTCCTTGAAGTTTGTGATTTTGTAAGCACACTGATACCTAGTTTATTGTTTGAGGGGGAGGGGGACAGTCTATCCGTGAGGCCAGAGGCTGACATTAGATGTCTTCTTCAGTTGCTCTCAAACATATTTTTTGAGACAGGCTTTATTAGCAAATCTGGAGTTTGCTAGTTTAGCGACACTGGCTGGCCAGGAGATCCTCCTGTCTCTTCCTCTCAGGGGCTAGGATCCCAAACAAGGCTTCGAGGCTTCTGACATGGATGATCCTAACTCGGGTCCTTGTTTGTACAGAAACACTTCGCCACTGAGCTCTCTCTGTACCCCCTTGTTTACTTTTATGTATGCATGTGCAGGTACACTACGTGCCTGCAGGAGCCCTCAGAGGTCAGAAGAGGGGGTTGGACCCTGGAAGTAGAGTTACAGGCAGTTGTGAGCTGCCATGTGGGTGCTGGAAACTCAGGTCCTCTGCAAGAGAAGAAATATCTTCTTAGGTTTATGGATCTTACATATCCCGGGTTGCTCTCAAAATTGCTGTGGAACCAGAAATGTCCTTGAGCCCCGGATCTTCCAGCCTCCACTTTCCTAGTGCTGAGCTGACAGGTGTGCTGTTCCTGGCTCAAATTCTTGATTTTGTGAAGTCTTGGTTGTCGTGTGAGCCTCCTTCCTTAGTGTCCGTGCTGTGACAGAATGCGCGCTTCAGCACGTCTGTGTAGAGCAAAACATTTGCATCTTTACTTGCTTTGGAAGTTGGACTGGTGGCTTTTCTTTCTTGGGACACTGCTCTCCCTCTAAGACAAGCTCTTGCCGATGTGACAGCCGTTTTCTCACCGAATGTAGAGCAACTGGCAACATTTGTTGTTAATCATAACATTCTGCCTTCTATGTAACAAATTAGAATGCCCGGAAAAGAGGAGACAGTCAATGATAACACAAATGCAAACAATTTTTTTTCTTATGATAGAGTAACTTCAATGTCAATACTTAAAAGATCTACATATATCAAGGAAGCTATTTTCTAAATGAAAACCTTGTGTGCTTGCTGTCATAAAGCATAATGAAAAGCAGCTTGGGGAGGAATGGGTTTATTTGGCTTGTAGGTTAGAGTTAGTCATTGAGGGAAGCCAGGGCAGGACCTGGAGGCAGAAACTATAGCAGAGACCTTAGAAAATGACCGCTCAGTTGCCTTTCTTATGCAGCCCAGGCCTACCTGTGTAGGGATAGCACTGCCCATGGTGGGCTAGGCCCTCCTATGTCAATTAGTAATTAAGTTAAAAGCCCCACAAACATGTCCATAGGCCAATCTAATGGGAGTAATTCCTCAAATTGAGGCTCCCTCATCCCAGGTATGTCACTTTGACAGCTGAGGCTAACTATGCCACCAGTGAATAACACATAATCATGCCCAGGTGAAAGTGTCATTTACAGTGTAAGGTGGACTGGTGGGTTACATTGTAACTATCGAGTATGGCTTGTTGCTGTGGTTTGTTGCTATGGCTGCAGATATCATATGGTGCCTACTCTTTGAGAAACTATTGGTGTGGTAACCAAGGAAGATATTCAGTTATCTGCAAAGGCTATTGAACTACTCTTCTTAGGGCTGAAGAAGTGAATCAGTGTATAGCCAGTGCCTAGGATGCAAAGGCCATAGAGTCTACCCACAGCACACCTCCCACCCCTTGACTAGGTGCACACCTGTTATACCAGGACTTGAGAAGGCTAGAGGCTGAACTCAGGAGTTCAGGATCATTTGTGACAAGGCCAGCTAGGCAAGCCAGCCCCCCCTGAGTCCTCTCTGCCTTCCTGAATGCAGTTGTCTTTCTTCCCAGAGTCACCTAGTCAAGATGACCGCAGAAACAGAAGCCGCCTGTCTTCTATAAAGCCACTCTTCCCACTAGGGAGTTTTGTTTAGAAAACTGCAGTTTTTAAGCAGAAAAATGGTTGACCTCAGATGTATGACAATCCTTCTATTGCAGCCTCCCAGGTGCTGGGTAACAGGCTGCACCACCTGGCCACATTAGGAAATGATACATTCTCAGTAACACCACCATCCTCGCTGGAGCCTGGAATATTTTTCTAAGGACCATTTACAGTGTTTGCTCACAAAGGAGTCTTTTTGAGATTTGGAATTTTTTCCCATTAAATTTTCCACATTTTAGTCAAGAATGTAAGTGGGTTGATTGGTTTTTCATCTGTTTTGAATTTTCCTCTGGCTGCCTTGTTCTGTGATAGTAGCAGCAGGGTGTGGTCCCTTCAGGGATGCCTTAACACGGCCTACAGAGGATGCTGCATGGAGGTAGCAGGCATTCGTGTACTTGTTACTATTTAAGGCTTTGCTGTGAGGCTCTTCTGTCCTGTTTGGATCCTGTGCTTTGAGAAATAGCTTTAACTACAGTTTGCAAAATGGTCTTGGTAACTGATAACTATTGAAAACACATCATTGAGGGTCTGGTGTAGCTCAGCTAATATAGTGCTTGCCTAGCATTCACAGAGCCTTTGGTTTGATGCTGGTACTAGCTTGGTGCTGCATGCCTGTAATTCCATTGTGTGGGCGATAGAGGCAGGAAGAGCAGAAGTTCAGGGTCATTTTGGCTACATAGGGAGTTTGAGGCCAGCCTGGGCTACATACCACCCTGTCTCAGAACTAAAGCCAATGAAAACATATTACTGGTCAGTGAACTTTAAAGGGGAGTCGGTTCCTCTGCACAGGTTTTTGTTGTCGTTGTTGTTTGTTTGGAAGAACTTAAGGCTATCCAACCTTGCTACAGAGTATCAGGCAGGTGTATCAGGGAGATTGTCAGTGAGACAGTGAAATCCAAGAGCAGAAGCTGTGGAGAGCTTTTGGAGGTAATGGCTCTGTAGAGAAAACGCAAGGGGGGGGGCGGGCTGGGAGGGGGGAAGTTGTCTGGTTCTCACTGTAAGGCTGCAACCTTGAACTTGACCTTTTCTACTGAGCTCCAGCCCCAGCTCTTGATATACATCAATATATACATATAGATATAAGGACAGACAGACAGACAGACAGAGGATATAGCATATCGGAGGGATGTGTATATATATACATGGTGTGTGTGTGTGTGTGTGTGTATGCATGCGTGCATACATGTGTGTGAATGTGCTTGTGGTGGCCAGAGGTCAACCTCAGCTGTTATCTTCAGAAACACCACCTATACATCTCTTTAGATACAGGGTGACTAGGCTGGCTAATGAGCCCCAGGGACCTCTCTGTCTCTACCTACCCAGCACTGGGCACTTGGACGTGGGCGTTGTGGGCCGGACATGGGTGTTCATGCTTTCAAGGCAAGTGTGTTAACCACAGAGCCATTACCCCCAGCTATGATTCTTCAGTAAATCTGGTCAATATGAAACTAGACCAAGAAAGGGTCACTGACCAACGGAGCACTTGTGGGAAGTCCTAGCCTGAGTGCTGGGAGCTGCCCATTCATAACCATCACTTGAGTTTCTTGTGTATTTGCCTTTTCTGGTTGTTTACAGAAACCTGCCGTCTTGTTTACCCTGCTCATTTGCTCAACACACCTCTTCTGTAGAGATAACATAAATAAATAATCTGAGCAGTGTTTCTTACGATGGAATCAGGGAGGTGTGGGGGGTGGGTCGAGGACAAAAAAGTGATGAGAATTTTAAATCTTCATCTCTAGTTTTATGACAACATTTTAAAAGTCTGGTTGAAAGATAAACATTTTTTTCACAGGGGTCTTCAGGTCATTTTAGTGGCATAAGACTCCATGTGTCCTAAGTTGACACTTCTTTGTTCTCTGCTCCTGGCTGGAAGCATTTAAGATAGACATAGTGACCATAAGCCAGTAATCTCGGCATTAGCTGTCGACTTGACAGTGTCACCTGAGAAAAGAGTCTCAATTGAGGGAATGCCCACACCAGATTGGTTTGTGGGCATGATTATGGGTGCTTGCTTTGATTGTTAGTTGATTCGGGAAGGTGCAGCCCACTGTGGGTAGCACCATTCCCTAGGCAAGTGGTCCTGGGCCACATAAGAAAGCTAGCTAAGCATGAGTCTCTGAACAAGCTGGCAAGCAGCATTCCTCCGTGGCCTCTGTTAGAGTTTCTCCTTTAATTCCTGCCTTGACTTCTTTCAATAATGGGTTATGAGCCGGAGAGTAAGCTGAAGCCTACACTTTCTCCTCTCCGTTGTCTCTAGTCAGGGTGTTTTATCACAGCCACAGGAAGGAAATTAGGACACATGACTCTGATTGACTCAAGGCTGATGCAGAATCGAGCTGAAAGCACAACTCAGCTCCAGCATCCAACAATGCTGGGTTGTGTTTGAAAGAGGTTGAATCACACACAAGGAATCAAGACAAGAGGAAGCTTTTAGAAGGGGTGGGTATGTATGTGTGGGGTAGATGTGCTGATGATTGGTCTCATGGGTGCACACTTACCTTCGGAGATTTCACGTTATATATGTTAAGTGTGTATAGCTTTTATTGCTGTTGACAGAGTCTCACTATATTGCTCAGGCTGGCCTTGAAATCCTGGGTTCATGTAATTCTCCTGCCTCAGCTTCCTGAGAGGTGGGATTATAAGTGTATGCATCACTGTGGGCAGCCTCTTTAAAAAGAAAATTTTACTTTATTTTATTTGAGGACAGTGGCTTGAGACAGGGTTTCTCTGTGTAGCCCTGGCTGTCCTGGAACCTCCTCTGAAGACCAGGCTGGCCTCGAACTCAGAAATCCGCCTGCCTCTGCCTCCCAAGTGCTGGGATTAAAAGTGTATACCACCACACCCCTGGTAGACGATTTTATTTTTAATTATTACTTGTATGTAATAATTGAAATATGTTCCTGAGTGCAGATTTGACCACATAAGTGTCTGTGGAAGTCAGAAACCTAAGATCCCCTGGAGTTGGAGTTACACAGGACAAAGAAAGTGGATACTGCGAACAGAACTCCTGTTCTGCAAGAGCTGTATCCGAGCTAACCATTGAGCTGTCTGAGCTCACCATGGTGTCTTACGTAGACCAGGCTGTTTTCAATTTTGCTATATAGCTGAGGAGGACCTTAAGCTTCTGATCCTCCTGCCTCTACTTTCTGAGTGCTGAATTGATAGGGCTGGGGGCCACACACAGTTCATGAGGGGTTAGCGATGGAACCCAGGGCTGTCTGTGCACTAAGCAAGCACTCTACCAACTGATCTACAGCTCCAGTGCTGTGCCAATGGCAGTCCTAGCTCAGGGATGGGGCTGGAAAGAATGCCTGAAGCGTGCCAGCTATAGATTGCATGTCTTACGACCTTGCATGTTTTAGAAAAACAAGCCAGGGGTTCCTGGGCATGCTAGAGATGCCTAGCAGAGCCGTTGAGACGGTTGGCGGCCTGTGTCAGTGAAGTCCTGGAGCTGGCCAGACCCTCACTCTCCTGAGGTTCCCTCTGAGGCAGCAGCGTGCCTCCCATCTGACCTGGCTCGAAACTCTTCCTGGGATGCTCTAATGCATTCTCTGGCTCTGTTCCACCGCTCTCTGGCTCCACTTCCTGGGCCAGTCCTCCCTGCTGTTCCTGTAGAGCTACCCATCCCCTGGCACTCGGATCTGTAGCTTCAGACCCATCCACTTCCCGACATCCTCCTGTGAGCTCAGTCCATCTGTGCTTGCAGGCTCTGCTGTGCATACCAAACCCTTTATTCACATGGCCAAGCTGCAAGCTGCACGGAGTCTTCCTCCCCTGTGTGGACTATTTCTTTACGTGCAGGAAGCAGACCCGAGCTCACCCTGGAGCCCTTCCCCCTTGCTCACAGCTCCCTCAGACTCTGCAGCCCAATCTGTCACTTACAGTAGCATTTGCCAAGTGTCAGAATGGCGTCCTCCTCCTGCTCTCATTTCAGACTGTTAGGACAGTCTCCAGGCCTCGGTCTCCCATGATTCCAAGCAGATCTGTGGTCATGCTCTTGTAAGAGCAGCCTGTGCTTTCTCGAGGGTCCAAGCTCCTTCTCTGTGTATTGAAGGCCTTGGATAATCCGATCCTACTCTCTCTCCAGTTTCATCACCCCTGCCCATTCCCTGGTGCTCTCACCTGCACTCAAGGGAACAAACCCATGTGACTCCCAGCTGTCTCCACAACCAGGCATCTGCACTGGCTGGCACACCTACCTATCTCCCTCTTCAAAGCAGAAACACCCAGCCTCTGCACAAGGTGTAGTCTAGCCCTGCTCAGTTTTGGTTCCCTGGGTCCCATTGTCTTTTTGTTTGTGGGACACAGTGTAGCAAAGTCTATGCTGATCTATTTTACTCACTTGAAGAAAAGCAAAAGTGATAACTGTACCCCTACCCTTTCCACTCTCCAAATTCAAGCAGCTGGTTCTTTAGAAAAGGGGGGGGGGCTGGAGAGATGTCTCAGCAGTTAAGAGCACTGTCTGCTCTTCTCAAGGTCCTGAGTTCAATTCCTAGTAACCACCTGGTGGCTCACAGCCATCTGTGATGGGACCTGCTGGCACACAGGCATGTATACAAAGAGAGCACATGTATGTATAAAATAAATAAATAAAATCTTTTTTTAAAAAAAAAAAAAAGATGCAGGGTGGGGTACCTGTCATTAAGTCCAGCATCCCTGAGGCGAAAGCAGGAGGATCTCTGTGAGTTCCAAGCCTCTGGTCACATATCAAGTTCCAAGCCAGCCAAGACTACATAGTGAGACCCTGTCTCAACAAAAAAAGGAGAGAGGAAAACTAGAGAGATAGCCCAGCAGTTAAAAGCACTGGCTGCTTTTCCAGAGGAGCAGGGTTCAGTTCCCAGCACCCATATGACAGTTCATTAGCTATGGATCCAGGGACCTGAGACCTTCTTCTGGTTTGCACTGGCACCAGTCACACACTTGGTACACTTATGTATACACAGGCAAAGCACCCACGTACGTAAAACAAATATAGGAAATTATTTTTTATTTTATTGAGTATGTGTGCGCACATGTGCCTGAGGGTACTTAAGGAGTCTAGGAAGGGTTTCTGATATCCAGGAGCTAGTGTTAAACCTATGGGCTGCCTGACATGGGTGCTGGGAAGCAAACTCTGGCCCTCTGCAAGAGCAGCAAGTGCTCTTAACTACTGAGCCTTCTCTTCTTCCCTAGAGTGCTCGTGTGTGTGTGTGTGTGTGTGTGTGTGTGTGTGTGTGTGTGTGCGTGCGTGTGCGTGCGTGCCTCACCTGTCAGCATCTGAGACATTTTCCTTTGTAATGGAACATTAATTATATATAAGAAGCAGTGTGTCTAAGAGGAGGAGAGGGCAGGGATGTTAACTCTGGACCATGCGCAAACCAAATTTGGTAATGTTGATGTAAAGCTCTGAACAGACACCCCCATCCTCAGTGTCATCATGGAAAATGCTAGAGCTGCTGTCTTGGACCAGTGAGTGATGGAGAGGGTGGCTCCCTGGAACTGGAAGCCATAGAAAGAGACAATAAACTTCCCTCTCTCTTTTTTCAAACAGGATCAGTTTGACAACTTGGAAAAACATACACAGTGGGGAATCGATATTCTTGAGAAATATATCAAGTTTGTCAAGGAGAGGACAGAGATTGAGCTCAGCTATGCCAAGCAACTCAGGTAAGGCAGCCCGGAGAGCCGGCTGGGGTGCCGCACACACAAAGGGTTTATTTCTCTTTTTATTAAGATTCTTATTACATTTATTTATTTATAGGGCAGTGGAGTGTGTGCCGGGGTGCTTGTGTGGAGTTGGAATACAACCCAAGGAGTTCGTTTTCTCTCCTTCTATGGTGTGAGTGAGTCCTGGGAATTGAACTCAGACCATCAAGCTTGGCAGCAAGCCCCCCACCCCCACCCCCATCTTGCCTGCCAGAAGCAAGAACAGTTTCTGTTCTCATTTCACTGTGTGTGGTGTGTGTGTGTGTGTGTGTGTGTGTGTGTGTGTGTCAGAGACAGAGACAGAGAGAAAGAGACAGAGATCTTTTCTTATAAAGTAATATGTCATTGGAAATAGCTGTTTTTAATATAGAAAATTAATTTTTATGAGAGCAAAACTTTAAAAAAAAAAAAAAGGCTGTTAACTTAGGTTTGTTCGATTTTCATGTCTGACGCAAGGTCTTGAACTCCCTATGTAGTGGAGGCTGGCCTTGAGCTCCTGCCTCCCCTGCCTCCACCTCCTGAGTGCTGGGATTACAGATGTGTGCCATCTCTCTGGACTCAGTCCCTGCTTTTAGGTACTGAGTTCTTTTAGGTGTTTTGTTGTGTTTTCTTTTGCTGTGCTGTGTTCTGGTTTATTTGGCGGCACTCCCCAGTGACACCCGGGTCTTGTGCCTCTGGGTAATCCCTACCCTCGCCCCACCCTCTGCACCTAGCCTCTAGGCTCAGGGTTTTGGTTTTTTTGTTGTTGTTCATTTTTAATTTTTTTTATTTTATTTACATTGGTTATCTGCCTATGTATGTGAGAGTGTCAGATCCCCTGGAACTAGATTAGACAGTTGTGAGCTGCCATGTGGGTTCTGGGATTTGAACCTAGGTAGTCTGGAAAAATAGCCAGTGCTCTTAACCATTGAGCCATCTCTCCATCCCTGTTTTTGTTTTCTTTTCATGATTTTTTTTTTTTTAAATTTTGGAGCCAGGCGGTGGTGGCACACGCCTTTAATCCCAGCACTTGGGAGGCCGAGGCAGGCGGATTTCTGAGTTTGAGGCCAGCCTGGTCTACAGAGTGAGTTCCAGGACAGCCAGGCTACACAGAGAAACCCTGTCTCGAAAAACAAAAACAAACAAACAAACAAAAAAAATTGGAGACACTTGGCTACCAGTAAATTTCACGTTGAAATACGCATTTGTAGGGGACCCCCACATATAGGGCTCTCAATTGGCCTGGCCTCCCCAGGAGCCTCGATCCTGCCAAGTGGCTTGGCTCCACAGAGCCTGCTGTGCATTTCCCTCGGATGTGAGCCCTGTCTGTAATCCTTTAAGAGTCTGACTTCCTTTGCTCTCCATTGGTTGTGAGCTTCGTCCGCACTGTGGTCATTTGGGTATATTTTCATTGCTGTTTATTGTTTTGTTGTGTGGGTCTCCAAGGCTTCTCTGGTCTGCTGTCACTACGAAGCTGGATGTTCCCATTCTTGCTGGTCCTTTTTTTTTTTCTTTTAAATTTTTAATTACATTGTTTATTTACCTTGTGTGTGGAGGAGGTGGACATGCTACTGCTACATCATATGAGGTCAGAGGCCACTCCCGGGAATTGGTTCCTTCCACCATTCGGGCTCCGGGATTGAACTCAGGTCCTCGTCAGGCTTGGCACTGTCTTTATTTACTGAGCCATCTCGCCAGCCCAGCACACCCTCACTAGTGCATATCTGAGCCCCTTTCTTCCGTCGTTGTAGGATCAGGACTGTGATCACAGAGTAAAACTCCGCCTGGCTTTAATAAGACCGGAACTAGTTAGTGTTTGCAGTGGGAGTGGTCCCAGGGAGCAGAATTTGAAAAGAACTGTTCTAAAGGAGATTTTAGCTAATTCCAGGCACTTGTTCCCAACACACCCACTAAAGAGAGAAGTTGAAGTAAAAAGCAGAGAAAGGAGATTCACTCAGTGTAGCCACATTGGGAAGAGATATAGAGGCCTCCCAAGTCTGTCCTTGGGTCCTGAGAGGTTATTTAAATATAAAGCGAGGTGTACAGGCTAGGCAGTCTTGATTCCTCACTGGTCTGTGATGTGACACTAGTGTGTCCTGCATGATGATGGTAAGTTGTCAGAAGTTTGCATCATCACAATGCCATTAGTGTGTGTATAGGTGTGTGTGGTGTGTATGGGATGTGTGTGGAGTATGTGTTTATGGGAAGTATATGTGTATGTGTGTGTTTTGTATGTGTAAAGTGTGTATGGGGTGTGTATGGAGTATGTATATGTATGAAGTGTTTGTGTGTGGTGTGTGTGTGTGAAGTGTGTATGAGGAGTGTGTGTTTTGTATTTGTGAAGTGTGTATGGGGGTACAGAATATATGTATGTGTGAAGTGTTTGTGTGAAGTGTATATGGGGAGTGGAGGAAGTGTTTGTGTGTGTGTATATGTAGTGTGCAGCATGTGGAATGTATGTGTGTGTGATGTGTATGTGGTGTGTGTATAGTGTGTATGGTGTATGTGTGTGCATGAGTGTGTGGTATGCGTGTAGAGTGGTGGGTTTGGGATGTGTATATGTGTGGGTTTATGTATGCGTGCACATGCCACACCACAAATCAGAGGTCAAAGACAACTCTGTAGAGTCGGTTTTCTCCTTCCACCTTTATGCATGTTCCAGGGTTCAAACTTGGGTCACCAGACTTAGCACCATTACCCACTGAGCCAATTTGCTGGCCTCGTCCAGCCCAGCTTTTGCTCTTTTAGCCCCAGCATGGAATTCCTTGGGACATTTTAGTTCCTCGAAGGCAGCTGTTTGAAAGGAATGGGACAAGCGTCTGTATAATATTCCCTGTCCTGGCAGGAAGTGCATGTGCTTTCCCTACCCTTTAAGATTATCTGAGAACTTGGTTTGGGACATGAGATATTTTTAAGTTGTTGATACAGGGCTGGGGGTGTGGGTTAGCTGGGAGCCGGCCTGTCTAAGTCACATGGAGCGCTGGGTTCCGTCCCCAGCACTACATGTTTGGGGTACATCTCAGCACCTGATGGTGGAGTCAGGAGAATCAGAAGTTCAAAGTTATCCTGAGCTGTGATTGCTTTTGTTTAAAGAAGCATCTCAGTGTGAGCTATGGGCCGTTCTCAGCAGGGCACATTTGTTTACATTGCATAACTGGGCTACAGAAACCAAGAAAGTATGTTCTCTGCTGGCTGGGTCCAGATCAGTTGTTTCTCAAGCCCTGCAAGAGGCTGGGTCTCACTAGCAAATGGTTACTTCACACGTTAGTCCAGATCTGTTGCCATTCATGGCTCAGCACTTGAGAGCCAGGTGGATCTCTGTGAATCTGAGTCGTTGGAAAGAAAGAACTGACTCCAAGGAGTGAGGGATGGAGGGGAGGAGGGAAGGAGAGAGAGAGAGAGAGAGAGAGAGAGAGAGAGAGAGAGGGAGAGGGAGAGGGAGAGGGAGAGGGAGAGAGGGAGCAAGAGCAAAAGAGCGAGCCTAGTCACGGTCAGGGTAGGTTTGTGTCTTTGTTTCTCTTTCGCTGGATCCTGTTGCTCTGTCTGGGTACCGTGGAGGTCTGTCTGTAACTATAGTGGATTTGAGAGCGCTCCTTTGTCCTCCTAGGAAGCATCCTTCTCCCCTGGAGACCAAATGACAGTCTCTTGGGTTCCTCTCACCTCACAGATTTTATCCTTGCTCTCAGTGCTGCTGTATCCAGCGTCCAGTTCCTGTTTCTTTCCCATCTCAGTCTGCACTTTCTCCTTGACCCTAGCTGTGTCTGGTTTTAGCTCCTGTGGATGGAGCAATAACTCACCCCAGCCGAATCTCTCCAGCTGTTCCTCTCCCAGACTCTAGAAACAGCTTACCTAAACTCCTAAGAATTTCTAAACAATGCCAGCCTCCACACCTGCCTGACCCCTGACCTTTCCACTTCTCCTGGGAATGTGTGACCCTCCCCACCTTAGGACAGGAGCTCCAGGGCTCTCCTCACCAACCCATCAGGACACACCATCCACACCACTGTACATACTGACCCAGGGTCCATCCACTTCTTGTTGGCTGTATGCTACCTCTGGGTGCAGGACACTGATGTCTCTTGCCCTGATCATTACCAGTTAAGTCAGCTTGCTGTCCCACCGTCTGCTGGCTTTCTATGAAGCAGCCACATTAGTTCCTTGGCAACTCCCCATTTCCTTCTGATTAAATTTCCAAAGTTCTTCCAAGGGCAGATGCCTAAAAGCCTTGTGAGCCTGAGCCTGGACTCTTCCGCTGGTCATGCCTTTTTCCTTTAAACTTGACTGCTGAATAGACTCTCTGGGAAAGTCTGGAGCCAGTCAGAACATTTCCTTGTGGGCAACTTTGCCTTTTCTGAGTAAATCCGTGTAGTGTGACCACGCATCCACACTCTGCCTGGATGCTGAACATGCTCTTTAATTATGTCCCAGTTTTGGCACTGTGATTATCTTGCTCCTTTCTTGTTAAATTAGATAAAGCTGGGTGTGTTTATTCAGTGGCCACTGCTGTGATTTTTACCCAGAGTTCACTTCCTGAGTCTGACATTACAGGTCTTGTCCGTCCCATACAGTTCGTCTGTAATGTGAAATACTCTTGTGGGGATGAGTTGTTTATTTTTCTTGTGTGTTTTCATTTTTCTCCAGGCTGGGTCTTCCCTCCTTCTCTTCATCTCCCTTACTCACTTCTGACAGTGTTTGACAAATCTTTTCACATTGCGTGTGCTTGACCTGGGGCAGTTTGATGAATCGGCTGAGCTCACCTCCTGGGTCCTCCGTGCGGGGGAGTGAGCCTGTGCCTGCTTCCCTTTACAGCTGGGTGATTTGGGGCGTATTGTTCCCTGGGAACAACTGTAAAATGTGAATGGTGAGAAGTATTGTTCCCTGGGAACAACTGTAAAATGTGAGTGGTGAGAAGTTCTGCCTTCTAAAGTTGGTGAGTTACCTTTCTCACCCTGCTGACCAAATACCAGCATGTTAAACAAGGAAGGGTTTGCTCTGGCTTACAGTTTTAGGGGGACGCAGTCGGCATGGTGGCTGGAGCTTGAGGCAGCTGCTTCCATGGTGAGTGTAGTCAGGAAGCAAAGAGGTGAATGCTACTTACTACCTCCTCATTATTCAGTCTGAGACCCCAGCTCGTGGATGGTGCTGACCCACACAGGGTGTATCCTCCCTCCTCAGATAAACCTCTCTGGAAAAGCCTTCCCAGACACACCGAGAGGTATACATCCACACTAATTCTAAATCTAGTTACGTTGACCATGAGGATTGCTGGTCACAAGGACCAAACGAGATGAGGCTGGAAGTCTTCTGGCTGACTCCCAGCATGCTTGTTGCACAGTGATGCTAGCACATTCATCGAGAGTGCCAGTGGCCCTGGAAGTGACTGTCCCCTACGATATTCCCGTCTTTTTATTCTGGTTCTTTCTGGTGCTGACCTGTTGAGTTTGCTCTTCCTGGAGGCTGGACACAGCTGCCTCTGAGAATCAGCTGAGGAAGGGTCCAACTTAGGGATTGCGAGCTATCGTCTGTCCCGACACTCCTAGGCGTTTTGGGCTGTGGGCAGGGTTATTCAGGAGAAGAGGGATGCTTCCATGGAAACCCTAGGTTTATGTGCACAGCTTGAGACCTGAGGAGTGAGACCACAGACAAGCCCAGGTCCTCGGAGTCCACAGATGGGAAGAGACAATGTGGATATTGTCAGGGCAGGTCCCCTGTCCCTGAATGTGTCCTCTCTCTGTTCAGTTTGCTTCTGTCTGAACTGACTCAGGGCAGTGGCCTTATTTACCTTTATGTGGCCAGCTGGGTGGAATCAGCGGCATTCTGAGTTACCTCCAACATCTTCCATCTCTGCTGTTCCCAGAAACACCTTTCCAAGGTGTGGGGACCGAGGTGAGCATCCTGCTTCATTTCCTTATTGTCTGATAATGCAAACTTCTCTCTCTCTCTCTCTCTCTCTCTCTCTCTCTCTCTCTCTCTCTCTCTCTCTCGTGTGTCTGTGTGTGTCTGTGTGTGTGTCTGTGTGTATTTTAAGGCCATAAAAGCACCTGCTGGCTTTGAGCTGACTCTATAGTCCAGGCAGGCTTTGAACTTCGGATCTACAGCCTCAGCCTCATAAGTAGCTGGGATTACAGGACTTGCTCTGGCCAGATTCCTGGTCACCTTCTATTTGATGCCTTCCGTTTTCGGGAGGAGCACCCTTCACCTTCTACCACCCTGATTCAGATATCTCATGATAGCTGTTCAGAAAAATAAAAGAACAGATCCAAGCATTCCTAAGCTCCACCCTAGACATTCTGGTTCAGGGCCCAAGTATCTGCTGTAAAAGTCCCCTGCGGTTCACAGGGTTAGCCAGATCTGAGCCAGCAGCCTCAATATTTTCCTCTTCTCTGCTTGTTATTCTACCCAAAGAGCTGGTTGACTATAGAAAACACACTGGGTTCCTTAGCAGATTCTAAAAATGTAATGTAAAGGTGGTGTTCTGAGGGATTCCCTGCATATGTGTTTTAAAAAAGAAACAAAGAAAGAAGCAAAGAAAAAGAAAAAAAGCTTAATAGAAGGCTAGAAATCCTGTCCCTGGGGGAAGAGGCTGGGAAGGGTTTATAGAGAAAGGACCTTGGACTCGGGGCTTTGGGGATGCCTCAGTGGGTAAGAGTGTCTGTTGGTCAAACATAAGGATATAAGTTCAAATCCCTAGCACCCACAGAAATAGCTGGTCATGGCCATTTATGTCAGTAATTCTGAGCTGCAAGGAGTGGAGACTTGAAGGTTACCAGAGCTTGCTGGCTGCCAGCCTGGCCCCGGATTCTGCCTCAAGGAGACAAGGCACAGAGTCAGAGAAGAGGACTCTTGCTGGCCTCTAAGTCTCTATGTGTGTTTGTGGGGGCTTGGGTATGACTACAGCACAGACCACACACTTTGCTAAAAAGTGGGAGGCAGGAGCATGGTGGCGCATGCTTTTAATCCCAGCAATTTGGAAGGCAAAGATGTGGGGGGCATTTCTGTGAGTGTGGGACTAGCCTGGGTTACATTAGGTCAGGTGTAAAGTGTTCCAGGCCAGCCAGGGCTACAAAGGAACTTAACAGACTATCCCCCATGACAGGTCTTGGATCTTGTTTAGGAATTGATGGTAAAAGGACATCTGTGGTTGCCATGGTAGCATACATCTTTAGTTCCAGCGATTAGATCTCTGTGGATATGAGGCCAGCCTGACTATATACTGAATTCTAGGAATAGTACCTTTTTTAGCTGGACATGATGGGACAGGCCTATAATCCCAGCACTCAGGAGACTGAGGCAGGGGGATCAACTCAAATTCTAGGCCTGTCTGGACCACACAGAACAAGCCTTTAAATTTTATTTTATTTTTAATTAGTTAATTAGTTAATTAATTAAATTAATCAGAGGGCATCCTATGGGAACTAGTTCTGGGGATCAAACTCATGTTACCTGGCCTAGAGACCAAGTTATCCACTGAGAGAGCCTTCTTGCCAGCCCTTATAAAGTAACATTTCCCGCATCTAGTCAGGCTCAGCTACCTTCTATTCCATTTAACGTTTAAATTATTTTATGTCCAGGGCTAGAAGCTAAAAAGAAAATGTGGATTTAATTTTGTTCGTTTGCTTGCTTCGAGGTGTTGTTGTTGTTTTGAGACAGAGTTTCTCTGTGTAGCCCTATCTGTCCTAGAACTCAATCTGTAGACCAGGCTAGCCTCAAACTCACAGAGATCCACCTAAAGGCTTGGGCCACCACCACCTGGCAAATGTTTGTGGGTTGTTGTTTTTTTTTTTTAAACCACAGTTTGAGAATTTTTATGTGAGGTGTGAGCTTAGAAATGCAATTTCCAATTTATAAGTTATGATTAAAAAAAAGAGTGGTTTCTATTTAAAACTGCACACTAAAAATATCAGGAAGGCAGCCACGGGCTCTTCAGTGCTCACTGCACCCCTACACAGAAGAGTCTGTCGCTGAACTCAGCCCTACCTACCCCGCTTACACACACACACCCCTGCTTACCCCGCTTATACACACACACACACACACACACACACACACACACACACACACACACGGCTCTGGAGTGACCGACCTACATTGCCTCCTAGAGACAGATGGAGGGTCTTTCAGTATGAACTCCTTCTCCTTTTTGCCCCCCCCAAAACAAACGTGTACAGAAAATGTTGCTTTTTAAATGTGTTTATTAGGTAAGTCTGGTACATATGCACACTTCTATAGAAGAGTAGTCTATAGGCTTAAGTGTATGTATAACCTGTCATTTATTGGACTCATGATTTTTAAACATTTTTTTATTTATTACTGTATATGATACTTGTGTGAGTGTGTGTATACCACAATGTACAGACATCACAACTTTGTGGAGTCCGCTCTTTTCTTCCACCATGTGGATCCTGGGGAATCAAACTCAGACCATCACGCTTGGCAGCAAGCTGCCCTTACCCACTGGTAAGAGCCCCACGATTGGGCTTTAATTGTGCAACTTTATGACTTTAAAAAAAAAAAAAACTACTAAGGCGAATGCATCATCTGTCATTCCTGATTCTTCTGTGTATTTCCAAATAAGGTGATACATCTTCATTTTCATCTTAGGAATCTTTCAAAGAAATACCAACCCAAGAAGAACTCGAAGGAAGAAGAAGAGTACAAGTACGTCCATTGCTGGCACATGGGTGTTGAGATGTGTGTGTAGCTGGTGTTGTGAAGGGGGCAGGAAAGAACTGCATTTTGTCATATACGTACCATCCCACCTTCCTGTCTGTCCATGAACCTGGGGGACACAATGAGAACCTGGACCCTGGGCCACTGGACTCACTCTAGACTGTTTCCATTACACTAATTAGGGAAACTTGTAGGAGGTCTTGCAAGCATTCACGGGCAGTGTTGGGGGTAAGCCCTGGAGCAGTGGTTCTCAATCTTCCCAGTGCTATGACCTTTCACGCAGTTCCTCCTGTTGTGGTGACCCCCAAATATAAAACAATTTCATTGCTACTTTGTAACTATATTTTGCTACTGTTATGGATTGTAATGTAAATATCTGATATGCAGACTATCTGATGTGTGACCCCTGTAAAAGGGTCTTTTGACAACCCCCTAAGAGGTCACGACCCACAGATTGAGAACCACTGCCCTAGAGTCTGGGCTCCCTTCTGTATCACCAGAAGCCCTACTTCACCTGCTCATCCAGCCAAGAGCCATGTGTGTCTCAGTCAGCAGTGATGGGTCCTTCCTTGTGCGTGGTGGAAGTACCGTCTTTGATGTAGTAGGTCCAGGGGCCTGGTGTACTTTATGGACACGGGTGGGTGGGTTTGGGGCCATCTCTGGTCTGAGAATAAACAGAGGCAGAGGCTACATTTCACAGAGAACCTGTGGCTGGGTTTGGGTTGTAATTAATTCTGAGCTGTTGTGTAATGAACCGGCAAGTTCCTCTGGGAGGCAGATGCAGAGCAGACTGATTTTAATTACTATTTCCTCAAGTAAATCATGTGAGGGTGGGGGTGGGCTTGTCTGAGAAGGAGCCGGTGTGATCTGCCCTCAGGTACACGGCGTGTAAAGCGTTTCTTTCCACCCTGAATGAGATGAACGACTACGCCGGGCAACACGAGGTCATCTCCGAGAACATGACGTCACAGATCACGGTGGACCTGATGCGTTACGTTCAGGAGCTGAAGCAGGAGAGGAAATCGGTAATGCATATTGATGTGTCCTACCCCATGGGATGGACCAAAGACAAAAATGTTCTCCCAGCTGAGAGACACAAGGAGTGAGGTGTGGTGGCTCACACCTGTGCTCCCAGCACTGGGGGGAGGTGGGGGGTGGGTGGGAGGGGGCAGGGCAAAAAGTTTTCTGCAAATTAAATGACTACATGTGCCACACAATGAGTCCCAGGCTCCAGGGCTGCATAGTGAGACCCTGTCCTAACAAGCACACCTTAAACAATTGAGCCGTAGAGGAAGCAGGTGGATCTCTGTGAGTTCAAGACCAGCCTGGTCTACATAAGGAGTACCAGACCAGTCAGGGTGGCATAGTGAGACCCTGTTTCAAAAACAAACAGGGGCTGGAGAGAGGGTTCATTGGTTAAGGGCACTAGCCGAGGACCCAGTTTGGTTCCCGTGGCCCACATGGTGGTTCATAACCATCTCCAACTCCAGTTCTGAGGGATCCATGAGTCTCTTTTGGCCTTTTTGGGCACAAAACATACATGTGGTATGGATATATGAATTCAGGCAAAATACTCATACATATCAAAATAAATATAAAATAAACAAAATTAGAGCCAGCTGGGATGGTGCCCATGGAAGGAGGAGGCCCGCAGTCAGACATTCAAGGCCAGCGCGTGCATCGTAGGTTCGTGTGCCACATGAGTCCACTTAATTCCTGTTGTGATGCGTGCAGTGGTCAGAAGACAACGTTCAGGAGTTGATCTCTTTACCTGCTGAGCCATCTCATCAGAGCTGGCGTCTTGTCAGTGGACATTCTAAAAGCTTCCCTTGTTAGGCTTTCCACACATTGAATTAGCTGAACCAAGCGTCTGTCCACAGCTCCAAGGTTGGAGACCTAAGGTTGACAACATTCTCTGCTGGAGTGGCCATTAAGGATAGGGTTTCACTACTTAGCTGTCCTACAAATCTGTAGACCTTTGCTGGCCTCAAACTCAGAGATTTGACTGCCTCTATCTCCTGAGGGCCGAGGGTCGAGGGCCAAGGGCCGGGATTAAAGGTGTTCGCCACCACACCCAGCAAGGCATTTTATTTTGTGAAACAGCTAGGAAGCAGTGAGACAGAGCCCTGGGGCTCGGAAGAAAACAATACCACCTAGTATAAAGATAAAATTCATACCTGGGATCCAGAGGCAGCCCAGGTCTGCTGTCCTGCCTCTGACCTTGCCCAGGCCTGCTGTCCTGCCTCTGACCTGCCGTTGTCTTTGCACAGGTCTCTCTTCCTGTTTAGGGCTCCCACTTCTCTGCTCACAGGGTTTAGCACTTTAACCATCTCCCCAAACAGAAACTGCTCTCCTCTTTGTAGCAAGTATCCATTCTGTTTCAGAAGTGAGTCAGAAGATGGACAGCCTATCAGAGACCCACCCTTCCCTCTCCTCCTGCTGTGTGGTCCATGGCTGGGTTCGCTGGCCTCAGGGCCTTTGTACAGGCTTCCTTCCTGAGAAAGCCCACTCCTTAGGAACGATTCCTTCTCCCAGCAGACTTTCCCATCTGCCACACTTAAAATGCCTCTCCCTTTTCACCTTTTCTTGCTTTGCGATGTTTTGTTTTTTGCAACAGGATTTTTCTGTGTATGTAGCCCTGGGTGTCCTGGAACTCACTATGTAGACCAGACTGGTCTCGAATCAGAGATCCACTTCCCATGCCATCGCTCTTAACCTCCAAGCCCTCCCTAATCGCTTACATTACTCTTTCTGCATAGTGCTCAACCATATCTAGACTTTGGGAAGATGGAGAAGCACTAAGACAGAACCAGGACTATGTGCATGCCAACCACACGGCCCGCTAACCCTGCCCCACTGCACCATGAGGTGGTGTATGGAATTGCTTGCTTGCTGGTTTTTCTCACACCCTACCTCACATGAAGATGGCTGCTCCTCCAGGACAGGGATGTCGTTGCCTACTTCATCAGACATAAAGAAGGCAAGCATGCAGGAAGTGCAAGGGAGAAAGGAATAGCACTACCTGGGAAATAATAGAGGTGGCCAGGGCTGGGAGTGCAGCCCAATGGTGAGTGCTTTCCTAGAGTTAACCAGTAAGGGACCAGAGGTGCAGCTCAGTGCTGCAGACCTACCTTTCATATACAGAGCACTGTGTTTCATCTGCACACACACACACACACACACACACACACACACACACACACGTACGTTAATGTCTGCTTAGCTGATAGATAAGGACTGTTATGTGCCTTTGCTAGCTTGTAAATGGATTATCTCATTTATTCATTATTAATCTGTTTTTGCAATCTGTTATGTCTTCTCCTAAATCGTGTACTTTAATTTTTTTTTAAAGACTTATTTCTTTTATGCCAGATGGCACACGCTTTTAATCCCAGCACTGGGGAGGCAGAGGCAGGTGGATTTCTGAGTTTGAGGCCAGCCTGGTCTATAGCATGAGTTCCTGGGCAGCCAGGGCTACACAGAGAAGCCTTCGTTTCAAAACTCTGTGTGTGTGTGTGTGTAAGAGTATTTTGCCTACCTGTGTTCCTGGCGCCCAGTGAGGTCAGAAGAAGGTATTGGATCCTTGGAACAGAAGTCACAGACTGAGCCCCGTGGGTGCTGGGAAGTGAGCCCAGCTCCTCCACAAGAGCAGCCAGTGCTCTTAACCACAGGCCTGGCAGTCGGAGGCTCTGTCAGGAGAATCTGCAGACAGACGCTGTTTGTCGAAGCATTCTGCAGTTAAATTAGACTGGCATTTAAGAACATTGTGGAATCTCTAGACACAATGGAAAAAACGTCAGCAGATACATATTTGTGGAATTGTCATATGTGGCCTTGTGATGCCATCTCTTCTTTCGTGTATTATAGCTACCATTATTTTGAAGGAATATGTAGTTCAGTGTGGTAACACAAGCCCTTAATCTCAGCATTTGGGAGTTGAGGCAGGAGGATTACATATTAGAGGATAGAACCAACTATCTAGCAAGAAACCACTTCAAAAAGTGTGTGTGTGTGTGTGTGTGTGCCTGTGAGTGTGAATGTGAGCATGTGTGAGTGTGTGAGAGTCAGTGTATGAATGAGTGTGTGTGTGAGTGTGTGAGCATGTGTGTGTGTGTGTGTAATTGAGCATGTATGAGAGTGAATGTGTGTGGTATGTGTGTGTGGGTGTGTGTGGGGGTGTGTGGGTGTGTGAGTATGTGTGTGGTGTGGTGTGTATGTGTGTGTAAATGTGTGTGAGAGAGAGCAAGATGTCTCTGTGGATAGACCTTAGCCCTCGAGCCTGCTGACCTGTGTTTGATCCCAAAGATTCCCTTTTTGGAAGCAGAGAACTGACGAGTTGTCCTCCCTTCCTCCTCACACAGGATGCTTACATAGACACATAGATACAAAATAAAATTTAAAAATAAAGTAAAAAAAAAAAAAGCCAGTGTGGTAGAGCATATTTAGGAGATAGAGGCAAGAAGATCCTGGACTCAAGACCTTCCTCAGCTGCACAGGGAGTTTGTGGCCAGCCTGGTCTGCAAGAGCTCCTAGCTCAGAACAGCCTGAGTGGTGGCACACGCCTTCAGTCTCAGCCCTTGGGAGGCAGAGGCAGGTGGATTTCTGTGAGTTTGAGGCCAGTCTGGTCTACAGAGCAAGTTCCAAGACATCCAGGGCTACATATCGAGGTACTGACTCAAAACAACAACAACAACAACAAAATCCCAGACGAAACAAAAAGCTTGCAGGACTGTGTCCTGTTTGTTTATATAGTCCTGCACCCACTCTTCCGGATACCAGTAGCTGACATTTGCTGTGACTTCAGGTTAACCTTCCTCTTAGGAGATCTGGGATGGTGCCCACCGCTCAGGAGCCTGGAGCACAAGGTGGCTGCTTGGATCTGTTGGGTCAGACACTTGGGAGTGACACGCAGGCATCCTGGACCTGAGGGCTAAGCATGGCTACACGAATGCTTTTTTTCCGTTGTCTGTTTCCTCCTCCTCTTTTACGTAGGTTATGGGGCTTGCACTCAGGCTGGCAGGTTTGCTCTTTGGCTGAGTCATCTCCCTGTACTTTATAGCCTCAGTTCTCCATTTAATAGAAGAATTGTTTTCTGTCTGTTCTCTGGAAAATGGATTGTTTTCATAATCAGATGTTTAGCAGATAACTAGTCATTCATTCGTAAATGAACTTACAGCTCCAGCATTCAAAGCCAGACCCTTGAACAAGCTACACAAATACTTTGAGCTGTATGTTAAGCTGTCTGCTTATTGGTTAAGTACTTTTTATTGATCGGTAGGCTTACTGGTTTTGACTGGTTTAGATTGGTTAAACAATTCTGCAGTCAGCTCTTCTTAGCTCTTTGTTTTGAGACAGGGTTTTGCTATGTTCCAGGCTATCCTTGAATTTAGGATGTAGCTGAAGGGGACTTTTAAGAGCTCTGGCCTCTAAGGGGATGGCAAGCTGGCCCCACCTTACCTGGGCTAGCTTTTCCCTATGTGTGGGAGGCGAGATTACCTTCCCACCCCCCACTGAATTTCCAGAAGTGAGGTGAGCTTGAAGCAGACATTCTCTCAGCATCCCGGTTTATGGCCTTTGGTCAGTCTCTAATCATTTACCAGATTAACGGTCTCCAGCAGAGTTACCAATCAGTTCCCAAGCTTCTCTTCAACCTGCCATTACTGCAATCTGGACTAACTTCTCTGAGGTCCAGGTCGTTGAGGAGGTGACAGCACCACTGGTGATGTCTGTACAGTGAAGGGACCCTCTAGAGTTTCAGAGGCTGGCAGAGCTCCACTTTCATACCCGCCTGGGGTCCAGCACAATGAAACCCACTAATCTCAGAGGCCAAGTTTGTAGAAACCTAGGAGCCCAGATGTTCTCGCCAGCCTGTGCAGAGCAGAGGTCAGGTGCACTTCTCTCTGCGCCCGGAGAATCCACTTCACTGATCACTAGGCACTGAGCTTTGCTTTTTCACCAGGAACTAACTAGGAGTTATAGAGGAATCAGTTACCGATGCCCTTGGTGGCACCTGAAGCTTTCACAAGCCTCAGCATTTACCTGCTGATTGGTTGGTTTGTTTTGAGACAGGGTCTTTAACAGTCCAGGCTGGCTGTGAAGTCACTATATAGCTAAAGATGCACCTGATCCTCTGCCTGCATAGCCCAAGAGCCAGGATGGTAAGCGTGCACTGGCTCGCTCCATTTAGAGGGTGCTGGGGATGGAATCCAGGCCCACTGAGCCATTTCCATGACATGTACCCAAGAAGTTTAAGCTTCATTGTGCACACTTGCCCTTCTAGCCCTAGTGGGGCTCAGAGGGTTCAAGACCAGCTAGACTATACCAGGGGACCCTGAGTCAGGGTTGGGGTGGTGCCATCCCAGCCCACAAGACAGCCCCCACCACACATACTGTCTTGGGGCTCCTTCTGTCTTTGCCCTTTTAAAGTCTCTGTGTCCTTTATTTCCATCTGTGGAAACCGAGCTGTGTTTAAAATTCCAGAGGGGTGACTGCTCCCGGTGCAATGTGTGTTCCTTTTATTTTCTTGTTTTGTGTTTGAAGCGGCTGTTTCCACAACAGTGTACCGGTTTTGCTTTCTTAACCATCGGTGGTCAGATGAGTTGGCCACACTGATCTCTTGCAGAATGAGTGGTAGGCACATGTCACCTGCAGGACAGTAGTTACTGGAGGAACTCCCATCTCTATGTCCCTTTAAGCTGATGTTTGCTTTTCTTTTTTTTTTTTTTTTGGTTTTTCAAGACAGTGTTTCTCTGTGTAGCTCTGGCTGTCCTGGAACTCACTCTGTAGACCAGGCTGGCCTCAAACTCAGAAATCCACCTGCCTCTGCCTCCCGAGTGCTGGGACTAAAGGTGTGCGCCACCACTGCCTGGCAAGAGTATCATTTTGTATTTATTGAACAACAAGGAATGTATCACACGGAGAAGGAATGGGATACTTTACAGAAAATTTGAACAGAGTTTTACAAGAGATCTAAGT
>NW_021620941.1:3189554-3220881 GCF_004785775.1 Grammomys surdaster
GTAGCTCTGGCTGTCCTGGAACTCACTCTGTAGACCAGGCTGGCCTCAAACTCAGAAATCCACCTGCCTCTGCCTCCCGAGTGCTGGGACTAAAGGGGGCGCCCCCCCCCCCCCCCACCCCTCCACCCCCCGTGATGTTTGCTTTTCTTTAGGTTCCAGATGTTTGTTTTCTGCTGCTGTTCGATGTTGTTTTGAGACTGCCTTTGTATGAATAGCTGATTGGCCTGGGTGGGACTCATTATGAGTAAGTGGCTAGGTTGGCCTCTAATTTAGCAGTCTCCTGCCCCAATCCCTGCCCTGCCCACCCCATCTCACCTCACCCCGAAGTGTCAGGATTTCAGTCTCATGACACAAGTCTAGCTTTCCCCCCCTGAAACAAGGTCTTGCTATGTAGCCCTGGCTATCCACCTTGCTCGGTAGACCAGGCTGGCCTCAAACTCGGATCTGACTGCCTCTGCCTCCTGAGTGCTGGGAGGCACTGCTAAATTCAGGTTTTTCTTTTTCTCTCTCTCTCTCTCTCTCTCTCTCTCTCTCTCTCTCTCTCTTTCTCTCTCTCTTTCTCCCCCATTCACATTCTTGTGGTGCCCAAGGTCAATGGTGCTGGGTATCTTCACTCATCACCTTATTTCCTGAGACAAGATCCTCACTGAATTTGGAGCCTGACAAGGCTGGCCGACTGGCCAGTGAACCCCCGGGGCTCCTTCTACCTGCCTCCCTGGTGCTAGGATTACTGCAGCACCTTGCCGTCCTCAGCTTTCTGAGTGTTGCCTGGGATCTGAGCTCAGGCCCTCACGTTCTCACACAGCAAATACCTTATCTACTGAGCTAGACAATTCTCTGAAGGAAGTTTCTACTGTAGAGACTTGAGTACAAGTCAGAACTGAACTGAGAGCTGGGTGCTGGGTGCAGTAGCGCTCGCCTTTACCCCCAGCACTTGGGAGACAGGCAGGTGAATCTGAGTTCCAGGCCAGCCTGCTCTACAGAGTTCCAGAACAGCTGGGGCTTACTGAAGGCCCTGCCCTGTCTTTAAAAACAAAACCTGAAATGGAAATGAAAACAAGTACTTGGAGCGGACCTCAGATTCCTCTTGGCTTTTTTCTTTCGTTATTTTCTTTTCTCTATCTTTTTTCTTTCCTTTGTTTTTCTTTTTCCTTTTTAAAAGTCTATTCTTGTGTTTTAAAAAGAGAACCAAAGCTTCTTATTACAGAGAGAGTAGCTAGCATTCCTCTGGGTCCCCAGAGATGGCATTTCCTGTCCCTTTTCTGACAGGAGAGAAGAGCACTGGTGACTTCATCCTGGGCTCCCAAAGCGGTCCTTATATCTTTGTCCTGGAAACAATCCCTCTTTATTCAGAGCGGTGAGGGCACGGTTCTCCAACACACTCCCTCACTGTCCTGAGAAGAAGCACACTGCCATTGTTTGTTCGTAAACAACAAATGCATCTGGCAAATCTACTTTATTTGTTTAAGTTTTCTAACTGTTCAAACCACTGTTTTCCCTCCAAGGAGCCAGCTGGAGCTGATGACCTCTTCCTGAGGTCAGTCATGCGCAGAAGGACGGGGAGGGGAGTGTGGGTCTCTGTGGAGGAGGGGTTGGGGACACACATGGCAGAAGAAAGGCTGCAGGGAGCATTACCTCATGCTCAGTGTTTGGGTATTGTTAATGGTGGGTAGTGCATCTCTGGCGTGTCTTTATGGAAGACATCCAATGTAAGGTGTACAGCAAAAGTGAACACTTCCCACACACTTATATAACAGATAGCCAGAGAACTTCCTGTCTGGGTTTTTAGTCAGAATTATCCAACATATTTTTTTTTTAAGATTTATTTATTTATTGAGACAGGGTCTCGCTCTGTAGCTCAGGCTGGCCTGAAACTCTCAGAGGACCATCTGCTTCTGCCTCACTAGTCTTAGGGGTAAAGATGTGCCGCTGCACCTGGTGGCTGCTTTTATTGTGTCTGTGCATGTGAGTGCAATGGCCGCAGAGGCCAGGAGGGGGCGTTGGACTCTCCTGAGTGGGAGTTACAGGTGAGCTACCTGGCATGGGCGCTCAGAGCTGAATGCCCGGGCCGTCTCTCCAGCCTCAACTTTTCATTTTTAAATTTTCATATCTGTTTATTTATTTTATTCTTATTTTTGTGTGTCTGTGTTGGGCTGGTACAGGGAGTTGAGCCCAGTTAGGCTTTACTACTAAGCTGAATCCCCGTCCTCTTTCTGCTTTTTATCTTGAGACAGGGCTATACTAAGTTGCCTCAACTTTCCCATCTTCCTGCTTCAGCCTGTGCGTTTAGGGGTTCCATTTGTACACCACCTGTTGGCTCCATCTTTGAATCTTGAAGTCCTTTTCAACACACAGCAAAACCCTGCTGCCTTGCTTGGCAAATGTGGAAGTGGTTCTCTGGAGAGAAGACCCCTGGTGGGGTGTGGTTAACTCTCCTGGTTTGAGATGGACTTTCATTTCCATCCTGACTGCCTTTCTCTTCCACCAGGACATCCTTCCCCCTTCTTCCTGGCCTCCACTCCTTCCTTTTTACAGGCTGTGCACAGCTTCCTGTCCACAACCCCCTGCAGGGTTCTTCTCACCCTGTAATCGGCCAGCTGCCTGCTTCTCTTAGCCTTGCCCCTGGCTCCCTCACTCTAAGCCTGAGGCTCTGTCCTCCCTCCCCTGCCCAGTGTCCCTTAGGAAATTAAAAAGTGAAGGCTGGAGGGACCAGACCTTGGAGGCTGTAGAGACCAAAGCCTGAAAGGCTGGAGCTGGAGCGCTGGTTCCCAGCTGAGGAGCTGCAGAGCTCCTGGATTTATGAGTCCCTAGTGTCCACAGGGAAGACTGCAGCTATTTCTAACCCCAGTCTGGGGGTCCCAGGCCTCCTTCTGACCTCCTCAGTATCATCACGCTCAGGATACACAAAACACATGCACTCAAAACTCTTGGACTTATAAAATTAAAATAACAAAATAAAAGAAACTTTAATCTTTAAAACAAAACAAAAAAACAGGATGTTCAAAGTTGAACTTAGTCAGAACTCCAGTGACCTCCTTCAGACAAGAACTTGACCCTTCATAAAGTATTATTGTTCTGGCAAAAGGCTGGCTTTGTCCCCTCCCCCAGCCTTCCCCAGCACTTGGTTGTCACCAGACTCTGCTGAGTTAAACATCTGAGTAAGGGAGGCCCAAAAAAGGAGGTTTGGCAGAAGCCCAGAGTAGGACATTAGGGACCTTGTACTTCGTGTTAGTCACTCGGCCAACCAGCCTTACCTTGACAGTTAGGAGGCACGTGGCCATCAGACTGGCTAACAAGGGAAGATTTACCCAAAGGAGCGTGTAGGGGCCGAGGAGATGGCTCAGAAGATTAATAACTATTTGCTTTATAAACATGACCTGAATTTGAATTCCTAGTGTGTAAAACCCTAGTGAGGTGGTGCATGCCTGTAACCCATCGAGGGGAAGCAGAGGTGGACAGACCCCAGGAGGTTGCCCACCCGCCAGTCCCCAGAACCAGTGAGCTCTAGGTTCAATGAGAGATCTCCAAAACAGCAATAAGATAGAGAGTGATGGAGGAAGTCACTGGCCTTTGACCTCTGCCCTTCCAGGTGCACTTACACATAGAAGGGCATTTACCAGGACAACCAGGAGGGGAACTGCTCCTGCCCCTTTCTCAAAGTCAAGGGTGAACCCCTGAGGAGCTCAGTTTACTGTGTCCTTGGTCAAGAGACTCAGCCAAACTGGAAGCCTCGCTGACTGGGCAGCTTCAGGCAGCAAATCTAATCAGACCCGGGGGCAGAGCTCTTTACCCAGCAGGCACAGGTCCTGTGGCTTCTGGCCACTCAGTCAAGGCCTGCTGATTCCATTAGTGTCTGTTGGAGGTGTGTTAAAGGGAAATGGTAGTTTTAGGATGCTGAGAGAGAGAGGTGCCATTTTCTCTGTGTAGCTATAGTGAGTTTGTTGTTGTTGTTGTTTGTGTGTTTGTTTTCCTAGAGCTTTCATCCTTGATGGTCTCTCCCGGCTTTAACTACCCACCTAATGAGGAGGCTTCTCTGGTGGATGTGTCATGCTAACCCTTCTCAGCTCTCAGACCCCAGGCCACACTGGACTGAACTCTGGAATCTTCTGCCCCTCCCCCTTTTCCTCCCTCTGAAACTCAGGCCAAATGCAGGGTCATTCTGAACTTTTAAAAAAGAGACTTTATTTATCAGGCATGTGTGTAACGGTGTTCAATTGGAGGTCAGAGGACAGCTCTGTGGATTTGGTTTCTCCTTCTTCCTTGAAGGACTCTGCTAAGATCTCTTTGGGATAGGGTCCAGGACACCTGTGGACAGGGACAGCACATGGTTAGAGGTCAGAGGACAGCGTTGGGAAGCTAGTTTCTCTCCTTTCACCAGGTGGGACCCCAGATGGAACTCTGGGTATCCATCTTGGCATCAAACACTTTTATCCACTGAGCTATCTCCAAGACCCAGGACTTCTGTTAATTCATATCTGATTCTGAACTCCCAGTGGCTTGACCAATCAGAGGACATCTATGGTCGCTGCTGGTGGGGCTAGCATTCAAGTGCTTGGAGTCCTTTCACTTACAGTGTCACCAGGCAACAGCCTCCATTCTGGAGTCTTCCTTCACATCATCCAAGTTCAGACTCACCATAGTCTCTGTTCAGTCAGACCCCAAACCACCAGTCCCCCTCTCTAGGCTCATTTCCTTCTAGCAACTTGCCCTGACCTGGCTCTCTGGGGTCCTTGGAAGTTAACAGTAGTCACATAGGCCTGCCTGCCATGAGGCCTTTCTGTTTTAAAAGATTCTAGAGCTACTGAGAAAGCCCAACTGATAAAGCTCAATCCCTAGGGACCCACCCACTGGAAAGAGAGAACCAACTCCAGCAAGTTATGTTTTGGCCTCCACATGAGCTACGGCATCCACAACTCCATCACACGGATCATATGCACAGCCAAACACAGTAATCATTCAACACTTTAAAGGTTCTAAGGTGCAATTTCTATTCACAGAAAGTCCACAGCACTGTTTACACCTTCAACATTTGTATTCTCCCTGTTTCTAGGAACAAAGCAAGTATCCACCAACCAGTGAGCAGCTACCTACATGTGGTCCATCTTTTTTTTTTCAGTGGAATATTATTTAGCCAGAAAAAGAATTAGTGGGCAGATACATACTTTAACAGGATGAACCTTAAAAGCATCCTTTCATGTAAATAGGAAGAAATAAAGTCAGGAGAGGCTGGGGGACAGCTAAGAAGTATAATTTTTCATTCGTGGGAGTGAAATAATGACATGTTAATTCACCAATGCTCAAAAGATGACCCCAGTGATTGCTGTATGCTTTTCTTTTTAGATGGGGTCTCACTGTGCAACCTTGGCAGGCCTCAGGTACCCTCCTCCCTCTGCCTTCCCAATGCTGGGACTAAAGGTGTGTGTCACATCTCCTGGTGTGAGGGCTATCTCAGTGAGGCAGGTCTGTTGTTTTTGCAAGGAACACACGATTTCACATTCACTATTGCTGTGTCTGAAACTTGAGCTCCTCAACCGGTCTTATTTTCATTTCCCCTTAACTTGTTTATCATTTAAACTTTGGTTGTTGTTTGAGACGAAGGCCTCACTTGGGTCTAGAGTCTGGCTTGAACTTCTGGAAATACTCCTGCATCAACCACACTTGTCCTGGATTACCAGCCTGAACTCTTACATTCCTTGGGACCACACTGACTAGGAGTTCAATGTTTGTTTATTTGTTTTGCAGGGCCTCACTCGTACTAGGCAGACACATTTCCACTGAGTTGCACCTCCAGCCCAGGTGACGCCTAAAGGCTACTCAGGGGGCTGGAGAGATGGCTCAGCAGTTAAAAGCCCTTCTGCTCTTGCAAAGGACCTGAGTTGGGTTTCTAGCCTCCAGCTGGTGACTCACAACTATCTGCAGCTTTAACCCCAGGGGATTTGATGCCCTCTTCTAGCCTCCTCGGGCACTGCATAAACATGGTGCATGCGCATGCACACACACAGACACACACACACTCGGAAAACACACACATATAAAAAAATTCTTTAAAGCCACTTAAGTAGATGGAAAGTCTTTCCTCCTTCCTTAGCATGAGGAGGGGGGATGCTGACCCCTGCTCTGTTTTCTGCTTCACAGAATTTCCACGACGGGCGGAAGGCTCAGCAGCACATAGAGACGTGCTGGAAGCAGCTGGAGTCGG
Source organism: Grammomys surdaster (assembly GCF_004785775.1). Lineage (NCBI taxonomy): Eukaryota > Metazoa > Chordata > Mammalia > Rodentia > Muridae > Grammomys > Grammomys surdaster. The sequence goes on from NW_021620941.1 coordinate 3,195,754, forward strand.
TAAGTGGGTAGCCGGAAACTGGCAGCTAAACCAGTGTCTCTCCAGACCAGCTCATTTCAATCTGGATCTCACTTGAATGGCTCTCTAAGGAAAAAAAAAAAAAATCAGGCAGAGACCACTTAGGAGGCTTCTTTCTTTCTAGGTTTTTCATTTGTATTTCATTTAATCTGTTCCTAGAACTATTATGGCAAACAAAATGCTGAGCTAGAAATGCCTTGAGGAGGGCTGGAGCGGGTAAAGCATTTTCCGTGGGACCATGAGGAGCTGAGGTTGGATCCCTGGCACCGCTTAAAAAATCTGGGCGTGGCAGCACACACCTATAATGCCAGCCCTGGGGATGCAAAGACAGGAGGATCTCAGGGGCTCACTGTCCAGGCAGGCAGCCTAGCATATCAGTAAACTCCAGGCTTAGTGAGACATATATCTCAGAAAGCAAGGTGACAAGCTGAGCAGTCACAAGCACCTGTTGCTCTTGCAGAGGACCTGGTGTGGTAGCCAGTGCCCATGCTGGGTGTCCCACAACCACCTGTAATTCCAGTTCCTGGGGAATCCAACACCACTGGCTCTGAAGGCACCTACACCACACTCCGATGCACACGTAACCACACGCAATCAAAAGGAAAAGCAATCTTTATTTATTTGTTTGTTTGTTTATTTATTTATTTAAAACAGAGTAGAGAGTGATTGAGAAAGATAGCCAGCTGGTTTGACCTCTGACCTCTTCATGTGCAAGCAGCAGGTGCTCACACTCATTAAAAAGTGTTCTGGTAGAGGCGGGTAACTCCTGTGCAGAGACAGAGAGGGGTCATTCCAGTATGGACAAGTGTTTAGGTCACTTCTGGAAAGGACGAAGCATGAGGGGTGGGTTCCTGGGAGAATGGCCGTGGGGGGTCTCTCTAGAGGTGATGAGGTGGCAGGGTGGGTGGGTGGGTGACCAGCAGGCTTGGCTGTGTTCTGTCTGCAGAGTAAGAGGAGGTTTGAGCGTGACTGTAAGGAGGCCGACCGGGCACAGCAGTACTTCGAGAAGATGGACGCTGACATCAACGTGACCAAGGCAGATGTGGAAAAGGTGAGGGGTCCCAGTCTCACTTCCCTGGAGCGTGCTTCCTACACAGCCGCTGAGAGGCCTGGCCTTGGCTTCCTCTTTCAGACATAACCACAAGCGGGTACCTGAGGGGAGGAAGGGTTTCATTTTATGTCATCACCCTGGGACCAGGGTTGAAGTGACGTGCTTAGTCACCAACGAGTCTAATGGGGAGACCTGGACGCGTTCCCAACAGGCGTGGTTCAGGAGGCCACGCTCTTCCTTAGTGGCTTGTCGAAGGCCGAGTTCCATGTCTAGGGAGCTGAAGCAGCTATCTCAGTCTATGAAGGTTTAGTCTGGCCGCTCAACATCATTAGAAAGGCTGATCCCTCTGCCTAGTTGTGTCATGGGTTCATTCGGGCTGATACCCAGGAGGCTGTGATGAGAGGGGCATTCGACAGACAGAGAGCTCTCCTCTCTGAGGGCTCAGACATAAAGTGCTCCCTTGTCTTCCCCAGGACAGGGTGTGTGGATTTTCCCTAGAAGCCCATTTTCTTTTTATGAAAGTCATCAAGATAATGTAAACACAATCATGCCTTTAAATGGTGGCATTCATTCATGGTGCCCAGGGCCATTTGGGCATTGCGGTCTGAGCTTTCCTCTGGAAAAGCTTTTCATGGTACCACTTGGTTCTGCTGGATGAGTTCGAAATGCCTCCAGTTGTGCAGCGTCCCAGTTGGAAGGGTGTATGTGTGTGTAATTTCTCAGCATACTGAAATGCATATTCGTGACATTATGCGGGTAGACTTGACTTTACCAAAAGACATTCACTTCTAAGTGACCATACTTACCATAAATTCCTACTAGCTAGGAATTTAAGGTGTTGCTTACATTTCTTTTAAAGTTGCAATCATTTGTTTATGTGTGAGTATCTTTGTGACCAGTAGCACTCATGTGGCCTGGGCAGAGGGTCACTTTACTGAGGGGGTTCCACCCTATAGGGCCCAGGAACCCAGGAATCATCGAGTTGATGGCAGACAACCCCTCTTCAGATTTTAAAAATGTTACCTAGTTGAGAGTGGTGCTTTCAAGCCTGAAATCCCATCACTTGGGAGCAGAAGCAGGAGGGTCAGGTGTTAGAGGTTAGCTTTGGCTTACAGTGGGCCTGACTCCATTCTAGGGTGTATGAGGCTCTGTCTCAAAAAAACTGAAAAAGTCTGGACAAGAGAAATGGCTTTGTGAGAGCCAGTGGCTGCTCTTCCAGAGAGCCTGGGTAGGAGTCCCAGCACCCATCAACACTGTTTCTGAGACCTTAACTCTCGGATGTCTAGAATGTAGGCTATTTATCACTATCGGAGCCTGGAGCCTCCCACGGTGACCCTGGTTCGGCTTTCCGGCTGCAGCCAGTGCTGGTGATAGTCCTCCACTTCCTCCGTCTTTGTGCTTTGTAATTATTTTTCTTATCTTCTTCCATGCTCTGTGACCTCCTTGTACAGAGAGCAGTAGTCTTTGTGGCTTTCTTTATCTTCCTCTTGATTGTGGAAAGTACTTCAGCATTTTTTCCACTTAAATTGTAAAGGCAGAGGCCTCTAATCAGAGCACATGGGAGGTGGAGTCAGGAGGACTGAGGTTCAAGGCCAGCTAGGGCTACTGGAGACCTTCACTGAAAACAAAAAGAATGGAAGGGAAGGGCAAAGGAGGGAGGAGGAAGTCAGAGACTGATTTTAGTATCTTTTTTGTCATTGAAGAAATGTGGCTCTTTCTTGTTTTGCCAAAATATCTTTATTTTACTTTGTGTGTGGGCATTTGCCTAAATGTATGTTTCTGTGCCATGTGTGCACAGAGCCTGCAGAGACCAGAAGAGGGTGTCAGATCCATCGGAGCTGGAGTTACCTCGGCATAGACCCTGAGGAACACAGACTCCCCGAGAGAGGAAACTCCTAACCACTGAGCCATCTCTCTGGTCCCCATTGAATGCTTTATTCTCTGTTCCTTCTTTGATCCTGGTGGATTTTTATTTTCTCTGAAGCTGAAGCTTGTTGCTTTGGCACAGCTGCCTCGCAGCCAACCCCTGGGTCTGCCTGCCTCCACCCTGCTCCACACTGAGGTGACAGGTGAATGCCCCTGCCCCTGGTGGGCGTGGTTATTAGCGTTCTTTGCTTGTCTTTTTTTGTTTATAGTCCTGAGAAAGCAAACTCTGGTTTCATGCTAGCACTTCAGACACTTTACTGACTGAGCCATCCCCTTACCCCCAGTGTAGGATGTTTGATGTTACTGCTAAATTGAATTGTTATTACTTGCATATTTCTATGATTTATCTCTCCTGACCATGAAGCATTGGTTTTGTTATTGTTGTTGTTTTTCCTGAAAGTTCCATGGCCGCCCTCCCCAGGAATGTGAGGATCCTAATTTGGAAGCCACAGATAAAAGACCACAAGCATTGATGTCCAAACACTGAATATTTTAAGTCCTTTTGCTTTGAAGGTGACCTAAAATATGCTGTCCACTGCAGGCCACGTGGAGACATGATGTCAGCTTTTCTCATTGAATTCCCTGTTGTTATCTTTGCTTTGTTTTTTAAAACAGGTTTCCCTACTTAGCCTTAGCTGGCTACCCTCCTGCCCCAATCCCCAAATGCTGAAATTTCAGGGGTGCATGGCCACACTCTGCTTTCCATTGTTACTTCCGACAGTCTTTGACTCTACACAGATGTCTCTCTCTCCTAATTTCCTCAGATTAAGTGATCTAAATGTGTTTGACTCAGCTCACCTTCCTGACCTAGCAGCCAGCCATACAGTTTATAGAACGCTGTGATGTGTCTCCCAGGATACACTTGTGTAGACTCTAGATTGTGCCTGACCGCCCAGAGCATGTGTATGTACTATAAGTTTGCATGAATGTCTGGGTCTAGGTATGAGCTGAATCTTCTTTTCTTCCTGAAGACGCCACTGTCCCTCTTACTGTGGCTCTATGTCGTGATTGTCACAGTACTGTGTTCAAACTTCCTGCATAAACAGTCCCCTCCCACCTTATGACAGGAGCCTGGTAATTCCCTGGAAGGGTTTTGTTTCTCTCTGGGCAGGAGTGTGTATTTGTTTGTTTTGTTTTTTTCTTTTTTGTTTTTCGAGACAGGGTTTCTCTGTGTAGCCCTGGCTGTCCTGGAACTCACTCTGTAGACCAGAAATCCGCCTGCCTCTGCCTCCCAAGTGCTGGGATTAAAGGCGTGCACCACCACCGCCCGGCTTTTTGTTTGTTTGTTTGTTTGTTTGTTTGTTTGTTTTTAGGAGTGTGTATTTGGAATTACCTGGAAACTGTTTTCTCAGAGGTCTGGTGATGAAGAAGAGGACATGCTGCATGTTGTCCTTCGACCTGTCCTTTACCTTTATCGGAGAGTCCAGGCTCACCAGTTTTCAGGGAGTTCAGTTGCTTGATCTTGATATGTTAGAATCTAAATATGTTGGAATATATCTTCTGGTTTTAGTAAAAACAGATCTTATCCTTTCCCAAGCACAAACCCTCAAGTTCCCTTTTGGGGCTGGGGAGATGGCTCAGTGGGTGAAGGGCTTGCATTGGATACCCATGTAAAAACCAGGCATGGTAGTGCATGCCTGAGTCCCAGCACTTGGGAAGCAGAGCCCAGTGGATCCTGGGGGCCAACCAGCCAGTCCAGCTAAGAAGAGCACATCACATGGGGGCAGCTCCATGAACTTTATGAAACTACTGAACAAGATAGGGGATACCAGCCAGGGGATACCTCCCTTAGGCCTTGGTCCTACCCCAGAGATAGGAGGTTTTAGTATTTGTTTTAGAGGTTTGGTTTTGTATTTTACTTTTGGAGACAGGGTCTCCGTTTGAAGACCAGGCTGGCTCTAATAAGTACCAGGATGACAGCTTATTGCATGCTGAGCATGGAGCCCGTTCCCTAAGCATGCCGGGCAAGCAGGCTACACAGCAACAGGGCTACACACCCAGGCCTACGTCTTATTTTTCAGAAAATGTAGCAAGTTGATGGGAGCTCTAATATTTGAACTGTTTGAATTCATTCATGGCCCTTTGTTCTTTACTGCTGGCGAGGTGTCAAGACAAGACATCGCCATTGCGGCCATAAAGGGACTTGCCCTCTGGCCTCCCCGATGCTCAGTGAGCAGTGACATTTCCCGTAGAAGACTCTGGAATGACTTTCAAGTCGCAAAAACCATGATGTTAGGGTTGCTGTGACATACTTAGAATCAAGCCACGCTGGACGAGCACGGCAGAGGTCGTCCTAGAGTTCCAACAGTGCCATGGCTTGCAAGCCCTGCAGGGGTTGCGAGGGGAAGGTCGTCAAAACTAACCGCCTGTAAAGTAGCTTCCCAACAGAAAGAGCACTGTTTTCTAAACATCCATGTTAAATTTGAGGCCCTGGTGGAAAACCTGGCCCTGTCATGTGACTGCTGTCTCTTCTGAACTGCTACTGCAAGACAGAGCATTGTCTAACAGAATCTGCAGTCAGTGGCCACAGGCAGCTGCAGAAATAGAAAGTAGTAGTTGAGTTAGGTTTTTTATTTGTTTTTTGTTTGTTTTTATACATTATAGTATCAATTTCTTGTTTTTCATGTGCTCTGTGTGTGTGTGTGTGTGTGTGTGTGCGCGTGTGTGTGCACGCGTGTCTACCACAGCGTTCTTCAGAAGTTGATTCTCTCCTACCCTGTGGGTGCTGGGAATAGAGCTCAGGTTGTCAGGCTTGGTAGCAAGTGTCTTTACCACTTGAGCCATCTCCTTACCCTTTACCTTCCTTGGAGATATGATTCTTCTGTGGCTATAAACTAAATTTATGGGTCCCACTTAGCCTCAAAAAGTTCATGTGGTTCCTTTTCACACTTCAAGAGTGGTAACTAGTCAGAACTCTCTAGATACTTAATGTTAGCTCCCTCCCTCCCATTCTTCCTTCTTCTTTTGTGTGTGCGTGAGGGGAGGTGAAGGGGGAGAGACAGGGTTTCTCTGTGAAGTCCTGGATCTCATTTTGTGGCCCATGCTGGCCTCCAGCTGAGATCCGCCTGCTAGGATACCAGGTGCACCGCCACCACCTGGGCGACCTTCTTTCTGGTTTAATCATAAGGCCTTTTTGTTACATAACTCAATTTGAGGAAATACTTAAAAGTTAAATTATTGCCAGGTGTGGTGATGTTCACCTTTAATCCCAGTACTTGGGAGGCAGAAACAGATGGATCTCCATGACTTTGAGGCCAGACTTGTCTACAAAGTTCCAGGCCACCCAGAAAACAAACAAACAAACAAACTTGTTTTTATAAAACAAGTGGGTTTTTTGTTGTTTTTTTTTAAACTTTTGTTTAAGTTAAATCATTATAAATGCCAAAGAGCAGACAAGTCTCTGAGGCTGTGCCTCTCGTTTCTCTAGGGTAATATGACTTCTGAACGGTCGAGAGGGGGCAGCATCACAGCTGTAATCCCGGCACTCAGGATGGTTCACATCCAGAATGGGCCCCACAGCAAATCCCAGGCCAGCCTAGGATACAGAGAAAGACTGTCTCAAATCACCCCTCCCGGAAGTAAGAACAATAAAAACATAAAAGTGTTAAGACTGTGAAGGTAGTTGATTTGAAGACATAACACACCGAGCGGTGGTGGCGCACGCCTTTAGTCCCAGCACTTGGGAGGCAGAGGCAGGTGAATTTCTGAGTTCAGGGCCAGCCTGGTCTACAGAGTGAGTTCCAGGACAGCCAGGGCTATACAGAGAAATCCTGTCTCAAAAAAAAAAAAAAAAAAAAAAGAAGAGGTAACACAAATGTCTCCATTTTGAAGTCAGATTGGAAGCGGTCCTGCGTCTTTGTGAAGGAAGAATTTGTAAGAGGAGTGAAAGCTAGGGTTTGGTTGATTTAGGTCCTGGGCATGGAATTAGAATCTGTCACATGTTTTCCCACAGAGCTGAGTCCAGTGTTTTACATATGTCTGTTTGTGTATTTAGATATTCATAGGGGCTGGGGGTGACCAATCCAGTGGAGGTCAAAGGACAGCTTTTAGGAGTTGAGTGTCTCCTTCCACCTCAAGGTTTCTGGGGATTGGAACTCAGATTGTCGTTCTTGGCGGCAAGCTCCTTTACCCTCTGAGCCATCTTGCTCAACCCTGATTTCAGACTTTAGTTTTATTTTATTTTATTTATTTATTTATTTATTTATTTATTTATTTATTTATTTTGAGACAGGCTCTCACTAGGTAGCCCTGGCTCGAAACTCACTGTGAAGCCTGTCCTGGTTTGCTTTTTCATTGCCTTGATAAACACCATAACCAAAATACCATAACCCAAAGCAACATGGGGAGGAAAGGAGGTATTGCATCTTGCAACTTATAATCCATCATGAAGGAAAGTAAGGACGAGAACTCAAGCAGGAGCAGAGGTGGGAATGGAAGCAGAGACGGTGGAGGGTGTTGCTTACTGGATGCTCCCCATGGGTTGCTCAGCCTGCTTCTTATACAGCCAGGACCACCAGCCCAGGGATGGCACCACCCACAGTGAGCTAGGACTTCCCATATCAATCTTCAATTAAGGAAATGTACCAGGGACAGGATGGTGCACACGCCTTTAATCCCAGCTCTCAGGAGGCAGAGGCAGATAGATCTCTGAGTTCTAGGCCAGCCTGGTCTGTGGAGCAAGTTCCAGGACAGCCAGGGCTACACAGAGAAACCCTGTCTCAAAAAAAAAAAAAAAAAGTATTGTGGGGCTGGAGAGATGGCTCAGTGGTTAAGAATGTGCTCTGCTTCTGCTGAGACAAGAGTTTAGTTCCCCAGCACCTCCAGCAAGCTCATGCCTGCCTGTAACTCCAGTTCTATGGGGTCTGATGCCCTGTTCTGTCTTCCTCAGGTTGCTACAGAACACACACAAGCACGCACGCATGCGTGCACACACACACACACAGTTAAAAAGAAAATATTTTAGAAATCTGTAGACTGTATGTGTGTGTGTTTTAATGTGTCTTAGATTATATGATAAAATGATTTAAAGAGAAAAATAAAACTGAAGCCCGAGAACGTCTGCTCACATGATTGTCTGATAATTGTCTCAGACCCTTGCAATAGGCAGCCAGGACACTGCAACCCTAAAAACACAGTCCCAGTACCTGAACCTGGGCGGGGTCGGGGGGGGGCACAGATCTGCTGAGACTGGGGCCAGATGGGCCGCACAGCTTTACTTTTTTTTTTTTTTTTAACCATTTGAGGAACTAGTGTGTCTCCAGTCCACCCCTCCTTCAGCGCGGGGACACATCTGGAATGACATGGTTGTGTGATGACAGGGTTGTGTGCTTCCTCTGCCGTCACTGTGCTACTGAGTCAACATCTTTATTTTCAGTGTAAGCATCTTTCATGCTTGCCCTTAATTTTGTTTCAGATAAAAATGACTAGTTCTCTGAGGGAATCCTTCAGGCCTCAGGAAGGCCATGAAAGGCAAGGTTCTTAAAGACAGCAATGATACGACCCTGTCAGTGCCTGGGACATCCACAGTCTACCAGCAGTCTAGAAAACAGTTAAATATGTATAGATAGCTATAAAAGGAGGAAGTGGTTGCTACAAATGCAGGAAATACATTTTGCAACTGTAGCTTCATCTTGGAACCTAAAAGAGTTTAAAAACACTTTCTTTGCTATTTTGGGGGGGTTGTAGGGGAAGTCGAGACAGGGTTTCTCTGTGTAACCCTGGATGTCCTAAAACTTTCTGTGTAGACCAGCCTGGTCTCAAATTCAGAAATCCACCCATCTCTGCCTCCTAAATGCTTCAATTAAAGACATGCACCACCACCACTACCCAACAATGATTTATCTATCTTTAGGTACATTTATATTTAGATATATTAGTGTTCTGCCTGCATTTGTGTCTGTAAGAAGGTGTCAAATTCCCTGGAACTGAAATTACCATGTGCCATGTGGTTGCTGAGAATTGAAACTTGGTCATTTGGAAGAGCAACCAGTGCTCTTAATTGCTGAGCCACCTCTCCAGCCCAACACTTTGCTTTCTTGAGACAGGGTTTCACTGTATAGACCAAGCTGCCCTCAAACTCACAGATCCACCTTCCTCTGCCCCTCAAGTTCCTGAGACACAGCAAGCAAAAATGCTTTTCATTTAAAACAAGAGAAAATTATAGAAAATTAAAAGGAAAATCTAAGACATAGCTATTGGTCTTTTATAAGTGGATCCCTAAAAGATACTTTGTTATTCTTGTTTATTTCTGGGCTGTACACAGGAGTCAGAGCTGTGAAGACTGAATTCCCTTCTGAAAGCAGACCTGAAGCTTTTGAGTTGATTTGCAAAAATATCCAGTGAACCCAAAACACTTTAGCTCCTGTGGGACAGGAAGCCATGCACCCACTGGCAGAGTGTATCCCCACCTTCCTAGTGGGAAGTCAGGAGGCGATTTGCTTTATCTCTGAGGTTTCCTGACTAAGGAATATTATTATCCACCTCAGGGGTTGCCTGAGGTCACCATGGCCTACGATGAATGGTCAGTGGGGTGGCCTAGCTCTGTCCCAGCCCAAGGTGCACACCGAAGTTGTTTATCTTGGACACATAAGACCCCCACTCCTTAATTCTTCAAGAGGGGTATTATCATTGTGTGCACACATGTATATGTATGTGTGCACACTTTTATGTCCCTTGATGTGTGTCACGGTTTTCACTCGAAGGTCAGGGGACAGCTTTTGGGAGACAGTCCTCTCCACTGTGACTTTTGCAGATCAAACTCAGGCCATCAAGCCTACAAGCATTTTACCCGCTGAGCCATTTCACCAGCCCTACTCTGGGTTTTTGAAAGCACAGTTTGCTAAGTAGCCCAGGCTGGCCTTCAGCTCACAGTCCTCATGCTTCAGGCTCATGAATGTTGGGATCTGAGGGACGTGGCCATTACCCATGACTTTAATGTTCTGCTAATCAAGCGGATATATGTGGCCTCGAGGAGGTCCGAGCATCTAGGCGTTCACAGAGTGTACTCTGTTGAGTGAGGACCACTTCAAACCAGTTAGATCATAAAAGATGCTTTCGTGAGGGCCCAAGTGAGAGGAGATACAGAGAGCGGGGTGCGGTTGGATAAGGAATGGCGAATATTCTATGAGAAGCAAGTGGCCCTGTTAGCATCATTGTCACTGCGACCAAATGCCTGGCAGAAACAGCTAGAGGAAGGAAAGACTTTGCTCAAGGTTCTAGAAGTTTCTTTCTGTCCTGGCAGGATAAGCATGATGAAGAAGAGCAGTTCACATCACAGAAGCAAGCAAAAAGAGACCCAGACAGAGCGCAGGACAAGATAGGCTCCTCAGAGACACATGTCCGGTGACCTGCTTCTTCTAGCCAGGTCTCACCTGCTATAGCCCATCTTCTCCCAGTGTTCTGCTCAAATGCTGGCTCAATGGAAGGCTCAATCCATTGGCTGTGCCAGAGCCTTCATCTCCCTCTGTGGACAAGTCCTTGCAGACTCACCTAGAAGTGCCTTGTCTAGTGGGTATTTCTCAATCCAATCAAGTTTACATTCAAGACTGACCCTCAAAGCCAGATGTGGCGTGGTAGTATGATGCTGTCTGTCTATACTCCTAGCACTTGAGATGCTGAGGCAGGAAGATTGTGAGTTTGAGGCCAGTATGTGCTACACAGTGACTTGGAGGTCAACAATGGTTACATAGTAAGATTCTTTCTCAAAAACAAACAATTTTAAAAGAGAGAGAAAGAGAAAATAGTGGACCGTTGGGATGGCTCAGCAGGTAAAAGCATTTGCCACCAAACCTGGTGACCTGAGTTGAGTCTTAGGGACCCATGTGGTGGAAAAAGAGAACTAACTCCCTCCCACACGTTGTCCACTGACCTCCACATGTGCACTGTCACACACATACACACACACACACAGAGAGAGAGAGAGAGAGAGAGAGAGAGAGAGAGAGAGAGAGAGAGAGCGCTGTGACTTGAACAGGGAGGATGGGAGGAATTGAAAAGGGGGCTTAGAGGCACAGCAACTGGGCTGTGGAGAACTCCTCTCGCACTGCAGAAGGCCCACTGAATGTGTGGCCTTGCAAGAGAAGATGGGGGACCTGGAGTGGAGAGAACGGGGACCCTGAAGCATTTCAGAAGCTGGATGTAGGGTGATTGCGACCTTCTGGGATGCTCTGAAGCTCCTTCCTCAAAAAGCATGCACTGAAAATTCGTTGGTCTCAGCCTTCCCCAAAATCACCCCACAGCTATACAAATGGAAAAGAGTAGGACTGAGACATGTTAGATGTCTAGTAGCCTACATGGGTGCTGCCATTATTGGGGGTGGGAGGTCCCCTGGGGTATTCTGTGCTTCGTGGTCATGGTTCTTGCCAGGTGACCATTTGGCTCTATCACTGGGCTGCACTGAACAAACTCCTTGCTGTTGGCCAAGGCTCTTGATATGAGAGAAGCAGAAGTGAGTAGAGGGGTGGGCTGACTAAAGGCAACAATGGGAATCAGTACAAGGTCTCAATGTGAAGATCCAGTGCACAGAGGTGTGACTGGACTAGGCAGCCTAGGTTCCTTCTAAAGGAATAGCTATTACCATCTATCCACAGTCCTAGTGCTAATATGATGCAGGCCACCAGGTGTTACTATTGACACTCCTTTCTGAACTAAACGTCCTTCTTCACGGATGATCCATTGTTTATTTTTTTTTTCCTACCAGGAGTTTGAGTGGTTCCCTACCCCCACCCCAGAGTCTTTGTTTCGGCCTCATGCTGATGTGATAGTTTAGCTAGGTATTAAATTCTAGGCTGACTTTTTTTTCTTCTTCAACATTTGAAGCTATCATTTCCTTGTCAATCACCTCATACTCTGTTAGGAACTTACCATCTACTTAACTGCATTCTTCCAAGAAGAGCTGGCTTTTTTCTCTATTAGCTGAGACCTCATGTTTGTCTTTGATGTTCTGTGGCATGGTTATCGTATTTCAGAACTCATAGTTTTTGTTTTTAATTTCCTCTGCTCAGGCTTGCTTGAATGTCTATTTGCTTTAGAAATGCAAGGAAACTTTAGATATTAAAGCTTCAAAAATTGCCAGGTGTGGTAGCACATACCTTTAATCCCAGCACCCAGAAGTAGAGGGAGGTGGAGGCAAATGTATCTCTCTGAGTTCGAGGCCAGCCTAATCTACAAAAAAAAACATGTCAGGACAGCCAGGGCTGTTACACAGAGAAACCCTGTTTTTTAAAAAACAAACAAACAAAAAGTTTCAAAAATTATTTATCTTTCTATCTCATTGTATCCCACAGGCCTCTTCTTCTTTATGTATCATCATCATCATCATGAGGGTGACACACAGACACGAGGAGTCAGTTCTCTCCTTCCACCTTTACATGAGCTCTGGCAGTCAAACTCAATTTACAGGGCCTGCGTGGAAAGAGCCTTTGCTCACTAGGCCATCTCTCTGGCCTCATTGTGTTTCTTTATCTCCAGATGTGAACTTTTGCATAACTTTTATTATTAGTTTGTTTATTGAGCTTTTTAATTTCAGCAACTCCTTTTCCATTTCTAGAATTTTCACTGGAGTCTTCTTCAGACCTTCACTGATAACATCTTACTAATGTGACCTCTGTTGCTTTTTACTTTCAAATTTGCCTTTTGCATCTTGTTTTATTTCTTTCAGACAGTTGGATAGTCCAGGTTCTGTGGTAACTGTTCTCTGTGGTATTGTCTCTCTGGGTAGCTTGTTCCCTGGTGTGTTGTAATCTTTCTTGAATGAATACCTTTAACAGTGATTGCTTCTCTTCTGGAGGAGCAGGACAGTGGAAATGCCAACCTAATAAGGGTATGTATTGTTTCTGCCAGGCAACTTGTATGCTAATTTGTGGGTTTGGGCATTCTTTTTCAAAGAGTTTTTTATTAATGATTTTATGTATCTGTGTGTGTGAGTCTGAATGTGTATGTGCATCAAGTGTGTGGTGTGGCCTCCTCGGGGCTTTGGGTCCTCTTGGAAAATTGACTTACAGGCAGTGGCAGGCCACTGTGTGTGTACTGGGAACCAAACTTGAGACCTGGAAAAGCAGTAAGTGCTCCAACCTCTGAGCAGTCACAAGCTTGGCATTCCTCTTTGTTTTGTTTTGTTTTGCAGACAGGGTTTCTCTGTGTAGCTCTGGCTGTCCTGGAACTCACTCTGTAAACCAAGCTGGCCTCATACTCAGAGATCCGCCTGCCTCTGCCTCCCAAGTGCGGACCGAAGGTGTGTGACACACTGCTGGGCTGTGCCACTGCTGGGCTGCATCCAGCAGTCTTCATCAGATGCTTGTTGTGACTTAGACAGTAAAGGTCAACAGCTGCCACCAGGGAAGTTCAGATTAGCTTCAGAAACAGAGGGAAGAGCAGAAATGACTGCTCAGCCGTGGGCAAGCACCAGGACCAGAGTTCAATCCTATAACCCACTTTGTTTAAAAAAGAAACTGAGTGTGGCAGCTTGCATTTGTAATCCCAGCACTAGGGAGGTGAGGACAGGTGGATCCTAGGGCTTGCTGGACCAGTTTTCAGACTACCCTAGTTGGTGAGTTCAGGGCTAGTGACAGGCTGTCAATAAAGAAATGTGGCTGGTGCCTGAGGATCAATACTCTAGGCTCCATGCTCAAGTGCAAACACATGCACGTGTACCCACCAACACACGGGCGCACACACCAAAAAAGGCAGGGGGGGGTAGGCATGTTTGTACTGGATTGTTTTGTGTGTCACCTTGACACGAGTTAGTGTCCTCAGAGAGGAAGGAGCCTCAGTTGAGGAAACGCCTCCATGAGATCCAGCTCTAAGGCATTTTCTCAATTAGTGATCAAGAGGGGAGGGTCCAGCCCATTGTGGGTGGTGCCATCCCTGGGCTGGTGGTCCTGGGTTCTATAAGAAGGCAGGCCTAGCAAGCCAAGGAGAAACAAGCCAATAAGTAGCACCCCTCCATGGCTTCTGCATCAGCTCATTCACTGTTTGAGTCCTCTCTCTGACTTCCTTAGAGGATGAACAGCAACATGGAAGTGTAAGCCGAATAAACCCTTCCCTCCCCAACTTGCTTTTTGGTCACGATGTTTCATAAGAGCCATAGAAAGAAACCCTAAGGCAATGTTTCTGTGCGAGCAGGACTGTGTTTGAGCCTCCTTTAGGGTGTTTCTTTCCTAAAGCTGCATTTACAAGCCATTTAAGTGTCTCTACATGACCCTGAGAAGCTAATGCAGGATTATGTTAACCCTGGTGGCAGAGACTGGCTGTGCTCCAGACCTTCACCTTTAGCCAGAGCATCCATAGCAATGGGTTTGGGGAGCTTTGGGAGCCCTGCGTGGAGTTGCTTGTTGAGAGAAGATGGAGGGAGTAGAATGGAGGGGTGGAGTAGAATGGAGGGGTGGAGTAGAATGGAGAGGTGGAGTAGAATGGAGGGGTGGAGCATACCTTTAGTCCCAGCTCCCGGGAGACAGAGGCATGCAGGTCTCTGTGAGTTTGAGGTCAACCTGGTTTCCATGTAAAGTTCCAGGCTAGCCAGGACTACATAGTGAGATATCAGCTTCAAACACCCCATAATGAAACACTCCAGTCTTCTGCAATGGCAGTGTGGAAGCCAGGGGGCCGTGGTCTTGTCCTAGGGACTGTGACTCATTACCACTGCGTGTGTGAGCTCATGCCAACCAAGCCTGTTGCTGCAGTCTCCTCTCTGGACTTGAGATGACTAGTCCACACAGCCTGCTCCGCTCAGCAGAAGCTGCTTTTCCTCTTGAGTTAAGGGATATTTTGAATCCTACTTTGGGTAACTGGGGTACAGGGCAACAGAAAGCCTTTTATAGCCCTGTTTAGCAAGTGAATGGCCTCCGGATGGAGGTCCTGGTCTCCTTTGCTATCTTTCAGTTTTAGGTTTTTTGTTTTGTTTTCTCCTATTTGAATGACTGTGCACCAGAGTAACCCGCAGTCCTGGGGCTGGAACGCTGTAAGACTGGGGGAAAGAAAATTCAGGAAATTGCTGGAATAGTTCAAGCATATTTCTTTGGTTAACTTATTTTGAAGTTTTTCTGTTTTGTGTTCTCAGTGCCCTCATAATTTATCCCAGACAGACTGCATTGTTTTGGCAAGCACTTGGCCTGGAAGTCTCCAACAGCTCCCAGCACCCTGACTGAACAGAAATTGTCAAATGCACTCTTAGTTTTGAAGCTGAAAATGTATTCTAGATGCAACCCTTTGCTGGAAAAGTTCAACAATGCCACTTATACCACCACATGGCAGGACAAAGACTGGCTTCTTCTCCGCTGTTCTTGCCCCTCCCCCCCTGCTGGCTTCACAGAGCTTGTCCTTTGAGGCAAGCTTGCCTCTCTAACCTCTGACTCCCCCAATGGTCAGGGCTAGAATTTACATCATGCGCTCACCATTGGGACAAAAGAAGATATTCCTTAATAATGCAATTAGGCTATAAATATTGTTTCATGCCAGTGGATTAGCACTGACGTACAGCTCCCCACCCTCACCCTCAGCCATGGTTTCTCTGCAGTCCTGGCTGACCTCGCTCTGTTCTTCCAGGGGAACTAAGATAATTTCCTGCCACCCGCATCAGAAGGCTCACAACCATCTACAATTCCAGCTCCAGGGCATCTGACTCTCCCTTCTGGCTCCACAGACACCTGCACGCACTTGCTCTCCCCCTCACACACACAATTAAAAATAAATCTTAAAAAATATCATCTTGGAGCCTTAAAACGTTATATAAAGCTATGAAGTTTTTATTTCTTATCATTAAATATTCTTTTCCTCATTATTATTGTTGTTATTTTGAGACATGGTCTCACTGGCTGGCCTGGAATTCACTATGAAGACCAGGCTAGCCTCAAACTTACAGAGATTCTCTTGTTTCTGCTTCCTGAGTGCTAGGATTAAAGGTGTGTGCCACCACGCCTGGCCTACATTATTCTTTTTGAACCAGGTTGGACACTGGGCTCCATTTTTCTCTATATTTATTGGTGCAGAGACTGATCCTAACGCTTGTGCACCCGAAGCAGGCACTGAGCCATATCCCAGCCCTAGTTTCCAACTATCGGTTCGAATTACTAGCTGTGGAACAAAGCCAGCGCACTAGCTAGCTCGGTTCCTTCTGCCTGTTTGGTTTGTTGAGACAGTCTCCTGGTCTCAGCCCTCCAAATGCTGAGGTTATAGGAGTGTTACACCTTAGGCCTGGCTTGTGGGGCACCTGTGGTGAACGGGTTTCGCGGCTAGATGGGCAACTCAGTTCTTACAGGGCTTGCCTAGCACCCAGGATGGCTCTGGGTTGTGTGACATAGTGGGGTAGTACAAGCTGCCATCTCAGCCTGTGGGAGGTACAGTCAGGCAAACTGGACAGTCAAGGTCATCCTCAGCTATGCAAGGAGCTGGAGGCCAGCCTAGGCAGTCAGGGGAGTCTGCCGAAAACATAAAAATAAGTAAATAAGCAATCAAATCAATAAAATGGTTTCCTAAGTGTTCACCAGTGAAGAGTTGCTTGCTGGCCAGAGACTGGGAGAGAGTCATTCTGGCTGGCCCCTTTGCATCGGGAAGTCTAGAGACCTTTCGTTTTATTGGTTAGGGTTTTCTGGGATCCTCTGAGTTTGTATCTTTTGATGTAAAAGTGCCTAGAAAATAAGTAATACCGTGCTATGTTACTGATCTTATTACATTATTTATATGTGGTGACCTGTATGTCCTGCTCTTTTTCCTGGCCGCATCCGACAGACAGATTCTCAGCAGATGGGTTGGGCAAGAATGTGTTACTTCATAAATTACTCAAACTAAGTTTAATGTTAGATACAGTGGTGCATGTCTGTGATCCCAGCACTCAGGAGACTGAGTCTGAAGGATTGCTGTGAATTTGAGGCCAGTGTGGGCTACATAAGGAGTTCCAGGCCAGCTAGAACTATGGTGTGAGATCCTATTTAAATAGAACAATACAGACGGATAAGAAAAAAATCCTGTAAAAAAGTTACTTTCAGCAACCAGATTTTTTGTTATTGTTGTTGTTGGTTTTTTGTTTGTTTGTTTTGTTTTTTGTTTGTTTTTGGTCATCTCAAGAAAAAGAATGCTGGGTAGAGAAAGGCTAACCCACACTACTATAGTTCTGAGTTTACCTTTCTCTTGGCACAAAGAATTTGAGGAGGGCCAGAATCCAGAGACCCTGCTGGGTTCCCCCAGGGCCTCCCTTGCAGGGAGATCAGGCCCATCTGCCAGTTCCAGGGACAGGCTGCCAAGCATTGCAGATTCTGAGCAGCCTGTGGGGATGCACCATGGAGCCCTCACCAAGGCGGGGATGAAGGGCAGTGTGAGCCTCTTCTTGCAATGTAAAGCCCAGCCAGGCCTTCCTGAAGAACCATGCAGGGACACATTGAGAAGCCAGTGCTCCGACCGCTGGGATTCCTAAGGTTGTCTTTGCTGCTACCCCCAAACTTTTGGTAGTAAAAGATAGAGTTTTTATAATTTTTTGGATTTGTTTGGTTTTTGTTGTAGTAGTAGTTGGTTTTTTGTTTTGTTTTCTGTTTTTGTTTGGTTTTTCATGACAGAGTTTTTCTGCCTACTCCTGAAACTGTAACTGTTCTGGCTGTCCTGAAACTAGCTCTGCAGACCAACCAGGCTGACCTCAAACTGGATTTTTATAATTTTTTTTTTAAATCTCTTCATTTTCATTGTATGTGTATGAGTGTTTTGCCTACATGCGTGTAGGTCACGGTAGCCAGAAAAGAGCACTGAGTCCCCTGGAGTCAGAGTTAGGGATAGCTGTGAGCTACCGTGTGGAATTCTGGGAACTCAGGACCTCTGCAAGAGCAACGAATATTTAGTGCTTTGATACAGGATCTCACTATGTAGCCCTGGCAGTCCTGAAACTCACTCTGTAGACTAGACTGGCCTTGAACTCACAGAGATCCGCCTGAGTGCTGGGATTAAAAGCATGCACCCCAGTCACCCAGCTCACTTTTGTCCCTAACTCCTTGTATCAGAACAAAGAAGAAACTCTGCCTGGCAGACTCTTTGCTATGTATCACAGGTGCCATGGGACAACAGATGACAAGATGCAGCTTAGGTAGGTACTGTCATTCACTATGAGTTGGTGACAAAGTACTCATCATGAGACCGGAAAAGTCCATGGGCATAAAAAAGGTTTAATTGGCATCCCAGTGTCTCCAAGGCTACCAAGTGTGGTTGAAGGTCAGTGTGCCGCTTTTCCGACCTCACTAAAGCCGCATGGAGGATAACAAGGCTTCCTACTTGTGGTCTTACCTGAGCAGGGGTCCGTGGGCTCTCAGTTGTCCCAGGATGCACAGCGAATGGAACCCAAAGCTGGGAAATGAGTAACTGTTGCACTCTTCACTGTAGTCCAAAGCTCTGCCTCATTGTCCTGTGTGTGCAGATGTGTGTGCCGTGAACACGGAGGGCAGGCCTTTGGGGATTAGCTCTCTCCTTCCTTTATGTGAGACCCTGGAGTAGACCTCAGGTGTCAGGCTTAGCAGCAAGCGCCTTTACCCACCAAGCCATCTTGCCAGCCCCTTCTCCACGCTTTAGGATTCTGGAAACTCTCAGAAAGAAGTTTCTGCACTTTTGTGGAAATGTTTTTTTTCCTGCAATGAGTTGTTGAGATCCTTGAAGGAGTGTTAGTCAATTGGTGAGAGGTGAGAAGAATTTGTAGCCCAGTTCACTCAATTTTTAAAGGGTTAGTTGTGTGGTGTGCTCTCAGGCGTTGCCATAGAAAAGAATCAAGCCTTTTTTTGTTGATGGTGCTAGCTGCGTCCTTCTGCTGAACCAGCCCCTCAGGTATGATAGCTTCACTGAGTCTCAAAGCTAGAGAGAACAGTGGTTCTCAACCTTCCTGATGCTTCACCCTTTTAATACAGTGCCTCGTGTTGTGGTGACCCCCAGTCACAAAATTACTACTCCATAACCGTAATTTTTCTGCTGTTATGAGTTGTAATGTAAATATTTGATGTTCAGGATCTCTGATATTGCACCACTGCTATAGAGGGTCAGAACCCATGCATGACCACCAAACAGCAACTTTGGCTGTGGCTGACCTTTTTGGTGCAGACTGGCTTTGGGAAATGCTTGGGATGTCTTCCCATCCAGCCACTGAGCAGCTTGTCACGTACAACTCACTTTCTATCATCAGCACAACGTGGTCATAGAACAAAAGACAGCAGCTGTTCGTGAGGTACCCCTATGCTTTGTCACCTTTCCAATTTACTTCAAACGTCAAACAATTGGCCAGACATAATGACACACATTTTTAATCCCAGCACTTAAGCAGACAGATCTCTGAGTTCGAGGCCAGCCTGGTTTACATAGTAAAACCCTGTCTTAAAAGGGTCCTAAGTTCAATTCCCAGCAATCACATGGTGGCTCACAACCATCTACAATGTGATCTGATGCCCTCTTCCGGCATGCAGGTGTACATGGAGATAGAGCACTCATACATTAAATAAATAAATCTTTTGTTTTGTTTTGTTTTGTTTTTTGTTTTTGTTTTTCGAGACAGGGTTTCTCTGTATAGCCCTGGCTGTCCTAGAACTCACTCTGTAGACCAGGCTGGCCTTGAACTCAGAAATCCACTTGCCTCTGCCTCCCAAGTGCTGGGATTAAAGGCGTGCGCCACCACCATCCGGCCATAAATAAATCTTTTTAAAAAACACAATTTAATAATATTTAATCTCGTCACTCACATGCTTAGACCATATATAAATGGAGTCAGCCTTTGTCTATCCATTTGTTAAGACTCTTGAAAGCCATACACAGTCATGAAGAAGAAATGAGGTAGAAGAACAAATACCCACAGGGGTGAGCAAGCGCACCCTGAATTCCTGGCTAATGATGGCGGGGACAGAGACCATGCTGTCATTTTCTCCTTTGTGTTTTAAATCCTAAGGAAAGAAAATCACATTGGATTAACCAGGTAGCAGTCAACTCTCTTTGAAGAGTATGAGATTAGATGACCCAATGGAAGATGTCTGTTGCGTGAGGTAGTAGAAAAAGCAGTGCATCCAGCTAGCTCCCGGCCTGGCCGCCATG
The DNA here is from genome assembly GCF_004785775.1 of Grammomys surdaster. Lineage (NCBI taxonomy): Eukaryota > Metazoa > Chordata > Mammalia > Rodentia > Muridae > Grammomys > Grammomys surdaster. Next base: position 3,215,786 of record NW_021620941.1, read on the forward strand.
TTCACGCTCTAAGTTCCCGCACTGATGGCGGCACCGGCTGGCCAGTGGCACCGGCCTGGGACCCACGAGATGTTGGCGTGGCTGTTGCCTCCGCCGGTCAGCTCCATGGCCTCCACAGCTCTAGACATGGCTCCTGGGCCAACTCTGCCACCCCCATGTGGTAGATACAACAATTCCCAGAACCCGGTAGAAAGAAGACTCTTAGTGCTAAAGATTAACCAAATAGATTTATATATCAACTAACACCCGGTACACAAGATGCCGCACAATTAGAACTGTTATCCCGATTACCTAACCTCGACAAGAACGACTGCTAGGGACACGAGGGTGACATCTGCTGCCAACTTGCTTCTCCTCTTTCTCTTCGGCCTTCTCTCTCCTCCAAACTTTTCTGCTCCACCCGTTCTACTGCCCAATTTCCGGCTCTAGCCTTTATTTTACAAATTAATTCAGAAGGTTCACAGGAAGACTCCTGTATACTGATTCTCTCCTTTCTGCAGCCCCTCACGGGAAAGTGGAGTTAGCATCAAAATACGAGACCAGGCTATCTACCACTTATTGGCAGTACAGAGCGAGCACTGGACGGCAGCACAGGTTCCTGTTAACAGTGCCCTCTGACCTTTCACCCAAAGGCTTCACTCCCACACAGAGGCCACATGGGGACAGTGCTCAGTGTGATCCTAGGGGCTGGAGAGACGCCTCCGTTGTTAAGAGCACTGGTTGTTTCTGCAAAAGACCCAGGTTTCAGTCCCCAGCCCTGACATGGCAGCTCACAACTGTCTGTAACTCTAGTTGCAGGGGATTCTGATGCCTTCTTCTGGCTTCCACAGACATGCACATGTCACAAACACATACATGTCGGCAAAACCACATACACCAAGTAAAAATAAGTATTTAAGGAAGAAAAAAGATTTTAAGGCAAACCTATGCATGGTATGGTCCACGCCTGGGCTCATTTGGATTTATTTGGGGAGATTCCCTGGGGTTTCTCAGTGGAATTATGAAGTACAAATTTAATCTTTCCAATGGCAACAAGATAACCTGAGTTTTATTCAGTTTGTCCATGACTTACTTCCTTGGGCAATGTGGACCTTTTGATTGTGAAACTCTTAACTCATTGAAACACTCACACACACACGCACGCACGCACACGCACGCACACGCACGCACATACACACACACACCACCTCAGTGTGTCTTTGTACTACAGCAGTTTTGCATGTAAGATGTTCTTAGAATAGGAACTTTTTTAAGCCGGTGAGTCAGTGGTGTGGTTAGGAGAGGAAATTCAGGCTCTGCAATAGATAACCACAGCTGCCCCCCACCCCCACCCGGCCACTCTTCTGGGGTTTTTTTTTTTTTTTTTTTTTTTTTAGTTTTAGTTTTAGGGGTTTTTTTTTGAGACAAGATCTCTCTGTGTAGCCCTGGCTGTCCTGGAACTCTCACTATAGACTGTGCCACCTATGCCTTATTGATCATAGCTGATACAGAAGTTTATTGAGAGGTGAGACACCATGACACTTGGCCTTAGATGCCAGGAGACACCGTGTCAGACTCCTTACCTTCAGTTGTCCCCACCTCATCCCCACACTCTACCCTCATTTGCTGTGTGCGTCTTCACGGAGGTGCCTCTGCAGTTCACCCTGAGACCCTAAATGGTTTTATCATCACTACTGCATGGGACTTGGGGAAGGACACCCTGGAACTTTAGGTGTTAGAAACCTATAAAAGTGCTTCCATGGCTGGGTTGAAACATTATGAGAAGTTCAGGGGAGCCGAGGGACAGTGCCAGACAGACAGCCCAGACGATGCTGGAGGACCGGAGCCACAGCTCTTAGCAGTTAAATTGCTCTCAGTAGATTTGGATCACCTCCCCCTGTGTGTGTGTCTCTGTCTCTCTCTGTTTGTGTGTGTATTTGTGTGTGCACACATGCGCGTGTGCATGTGTGTTTGACATCCACACACACATATTGTTTTAGGACCATTTCTCTGAAATCAAAAGGCAACCACTTTATCTAATTGCAGTAATGTTGTGTCTGGAATAGGATCCTCTCCCTTCCCCTGTCCTCCCCTCCCTTCCTCTCCTATGAATGAGGCAGAAGATATTTTAGAAGTTTTAGCATACGTGGGAATCCCCTTTTTAAAATATTCGTGCTGGTGATAACGGAGGAGTAGAGAGCTCAGGTCGGAGGCCTTGGCAGTGCGGGTGGAAGGCAGGCAGGGGCCGATGGTCAGGCTCACTGCTGCCTGCCATGAGGGGAGGTGTTTTGAAGGTAACTAGAGATGAATATCACAGAGACTTCAGTTAATGCACTTGGCGGGGGACTCTGTTGGTGGCGGAAGGCAGAGCGTATGGCCAGGATGTTGACAGGCCGCCACACCAGCAAAGGTGAAGAATGTGGTGGCTAAAACACACCAGGTTAGCAGAACATATGGCCTGGATGAGTTGGCAGGCTGCCGACAAGGGGGAGAATGTGGTAGCTGAAACATGCCTGGCTTAGCTGAGAAGACTGCATGCCTTACAGGACTGAAAAGCCCTGGGGAATAAGAAAACACTTGGAAATACTAGGTGACCTTTGTTCATGAATAGGGAAGAAAATGAAGGAAGCCACCAGGACCATCTCCATGGCCTGTCCAGCAAGACTGGAATGTATGGGGAAAGTGGGATTCCAGTAAAGATCACCAGGTCAGAAGCCAGTGAGAAACCTGGAGAATAAAAAGTCACCTGAGCGGGCTGGAGACATGTGCCTAGCATGAGCCAGCCCATGGGTTTGATTGACACCCAGAACCCCTCCCCCAAACTGTCTCTAAAGAGCACTGGCAGTTCTTTCAGAGAACCAAGGTTTACTTCCCAGCGCTCACATAGTGGCTCCCAATCGTCTATAACTCTAGGGGATCCAGTGCCCTCTTCTAGCCTCCTTGGGCATTAGCACACACAGTACACAGATATATGTGCATACAAAACAGCCATATACATTTAAAACAAAACCAAACCCTCCTGAGGTGGTTAGTGGGTAAGTATATGTCCTAGTTAGGGCTTCATTGCTATGAAAAGGCCCATGACCAAGGCAACTCTTATAAAAGAAAATATTTAATTGGGACTTGTGGGGTTGTAGTGTGTGTAGGTCCTGTTGTGTTGAATTACGGGTCCCACGTCTGCCTCTCTAAGAGGCTAGGGCCGTGGCTCAGAGAGGCAGAGGTGAGTTGACTATGTTCACTGTGTAAGGCGGACATCAGACTGTGAGAAGCTTCAGGACACTGTTCAGGTCCCACAGGAGCCAGAGCTCTGGAATTGGGGGTCCCTGGGCCAAAAGGCCACCAGGGATCCTTTGGTTCTCAGGCCCTTGGGCTCTCAGGAGGGATTGTACGGGCTAGATCGACCTGTAGCCGAAAGGGGTAGGGGAGGAGCTCTGGCTGCATCCAGATGAGACTCTTGGTCACAGTGACTCGATTGGCTGGTCATGGCTGGCTTGGCTTACTTGCTTTTGAGTTGGTGGCCTCTGTGGCTGAAAGCGTAGAGAGGTCATGGGCAGGAGATTAGGTAGCAGCTCAGTAGTTGGAAATCTTCTCCACGGTTCCCACGGCAGGTCCTGAGAAAGAGAGATAGTCCATGGTCTTAACATGTTTATTTTCATGGCGGAAAATGGAAGAAACTATACCCCGGTATTCTCAGGGAAGGCCTGAGGTTAAATACCTTTTGCAAGTAGGAGGGTCTGGGAAGGAATGTTTAATTGGCTACACCCTTTAGGGATGTTTAATTGGCCTTTAGGTATCTCATTAATATGGAGATCTGTCTTGTAGCTCTGTGGCCTGTAGTCATGCCCTCTACTAGGACAACGCCCCTAGTGCCTGAAAGGCACAGATCAATAGAGGTCTTTGGCCTCGGGTCGGGTCAGGAGCCTGGAGTCTGGGAGCATGGCATGCATGCTGTCCCTTGCAGGGAAACCTGTGGAGTCTTCAACCTGCTGGGTCTCAGGTCGTCTCTAGCCGGTGCTCAACCAGAAACCATGGCGTCCTTTCATGATCCTACAGGGACTGGCTTACAGTTCAGAGGCTTAGTCTGTTCTGATCATGGCAGGAAGCATGATGGCATGCAGGCAGACATGGTGCTGGAGAAGGAGTGAGAATTCTACATTTTGATCCACAGGCGTCAGAAAGAGACTGTAATTACACACTGGGTGTAACTCAAGCGTATGAGACCTCAAAGCCTACTCCCACAGTGACACAATTACGCCAAGACTTCACCTCCTAGTACTGCCCTTCCCTGTGGGCCAAGCATTCAACACAGGAGTCTATGGGGGCCAAACCTATTCCAACAACCACAGAATATTTGCTATGAAACCTGAGAGACCCATATGATGAAAGGAGAGAACCAACTACCCGCAAGTCCTCTGACCTCTACGTGTGCTATGCCGTGCGTGCGTGTGTGTGCACAGACACACACAGACACTCATAAACAAAATAAATAAATGTTAAAGGTCGGGAACGGGAGGGAGGATTTTGGTTTACAAGACCAGGATACATCATATACACGAATGAAGTTCTCAATGAATAATAAACATTATTAAAAATAATACATGTAAGAAAAATACAAAACAAACAAACAAAAAAGCAACCTCACCTGAGTTGTGCCAGGCGGTGGGCAGATGGGGCAGGCAACTTTTGTCTTTGCAGTCACATCTGAGTGTGCCCTCTTTCAGTCATGGATCTTAATCCTCTATGGCATGGGTGCAGGCAAACAAGCGGGTCAAAGCGAACGAGATGCTCACGGACCACGCTAAGGCACTCACTTCTAAAGCGGAGTGTGCGTTTGACTCTGGAGTGATACCAGGGGCTCAAGCCTTGTCTCAGTAAATACACAGAAAATGTAGACTGGAGACAATGTTTCTTTTGTTTTTAAGCACCTGCTGACCTGGCCCGGTGGCTCAGTGGGAGACCACCTTCAGCAACCTTGAGGCTCTGGGTTGTTCAGCCAGTCCCCAGTACCACACAGAGGTGGTTTTTTGTTTTGTTTTGCTTTCTTTCTTTCTTTCTTTCTTTCTTTCTTTCTTTCTTTCTTTCTTTCTTTCTTTCTTTCTTTCTTTCTTTCTTTCTTT
>NW_021620941.1:3220891-3228803 GCF_004785775.1 Grammomys surdaster
TTTCTTTCTTTCTTTCTTTCTTTCTTTCTTTCTTTCTTTCTTTCTTTTTTTAGGTAGGATCTCCCTATGTAGCCCTGGGTGTCCTTAGAACTCTGTAGTCCAGGCTGACCTCGAACTCATAGAGATCCACCTGCCTCAGCCTCCAGAGTGCTGGGGTTAAAGGTATGCACTACCACTGCGTAGCCTAATAAGATATTTTTCAGTGTATAAAATATAAAAAGTATATCAAGTGATTTGGGCCTTGGTATGCCCCGTTATATAAACAGTATTTTCGTACTTTTGCCCCAAGGCACGACAACAAGCTCAGATACGCCAGCAAATGGCAGAGGACAGCAAAGCGGATTACTCCTTAATCCTGCAGAGATTCAACCAGGAGCAATGGGAGTACTACCATACCCACATCCCCAACATCTTCCAGGTAAGTGCTCCACAGTGCTCCAGGTTTGTGAAGGCAGGATGGTCCGTTGTCACAGGGCCTCACTGTAGCCTGGAAGTCAGTATGAACCATTGTCACAGGGCCTCACTGTAGCCTGGAAGTCAGTATGAACTGTTGTCACAGGGCCTCACAGTAGCCTGGAAGTCAGTATGAACCTTGACTGGCAGTCATCCAGCCTCGGCCTCCCGAGTCCTGGTATCAGAAATATGCATAACAATATCTGGTTTCCCAATGTCCACCAAGTCTGTGTGAGTGCCTGCGTGTGTGTGTGTGTGTGTGTGTGTGTGTGTGTGTGTGTGTGTGTGTAAATCAGAGGTCAACTTGATGTGCATAACCACATCTGCTTCCGAAATGTCCACTGAATCTGTGATTCTCCTGTTTCAGGTACCCTTGTCTATGTGTCCCACACACCTTGCTTTAAGGTTCTGGGTGTTAATTAATCTCAGGTCCTCATGCCTGCACAGCAAGCATCTCATCCATGGAGCCAGCTCCCCAGCCCCCGCTGAGTCATCTCCCCTTAACGTGGAGATCAAACGATGGCCAGCAATAACAATGAAGCCTAACCCGGGCTTCACTGGGTGCCTGTGTAGACATCCTGGTTTTCACTGCACCCCCATTTTTGCAGGGGCTGAGGTTTTACAACTGTGCCTTTTAGATGCCTGCTTACTCTTTAAAGCATACTCCAGCTACAAGAAATGCCTGCTTAGCTCTGGAGACAAAGCAGCATTCAGAGCGGTGGGATTTGAACAAACAAGTGTTGTTTCCCTTGAATTGTTCTCTTTTTCTTTTTAAAATCTGTGTGTGTGTGTACGTACAGAGTCTCATTATGGACTCCTGGCTGTCCTGGAACTCAATCTGTATACAGGCTGGCCTTGAACTCCCAGAGATCCACCTGCCTCTGAGTACTGGGATAAAGTGTGCACCACTACACTCAACCACCTTACTTTGTGGAAGCAGGCTCTCCCTGACCTGGAGCTTGCCCCAGCAGCCAGTGCTAAAGGTTTTCCTCTCTGCCTCCACAGTCTTGGGGTCATTTGCACACCGCCCATTCAGCCCTGGCGTTTTGCATGACTGTTGAAGGTTAAACTCAGGTCCTTGTGGCAACTGAGTTTACCAACTGAGCCTGGATCCTATGTATTTGTTTGTTTTTCTAAGACAGGGTTTCTCTGTGTCCTGGAACTCACTGTGTAGACCAGGCTGGTTTTGATCCACCTGCCTCTGCCTCCTGAGTGTCAGGATTAAACGTGTGTGCTGCCACTGCCCGGCTCCTGCATCTTTTTTTTTTTCCTACCTCAAGTGCTCAGAAATGGTATAAGAGACTGAGTGACGCTCACTGTGGAGCATTGGTTTGTCACTGTCACAGCTAAGCCTTACCTTCCATTCCCAGCACAACAGTCATTCAATCAGTCAAGGCATACACACACACTCACACACACACACACACACACACACGTACACACACACACACACACACACACACACACACTATTTTCCTGTTTGAATACTTTTACCTGTTTTTTATTTGTTTTTGAGACAGAGTCTTGCTATGTATTCCAGGCCAGGCTCAAACTAGTAATCCTCCTGCCTCAGCTTCCAGAATACAAGGATTGTACCACCACCATGCCATTTGGGGAATCTTTTAGGATTTGAGTTCCAAATGTAGAAAAGCCAAAGTAGTTGATTGAAGTAATTCCCTGGTTGGGTCTGGTCAGGTTCTCAGTGTCCCCACCACGAACCTTTAGGTCAGTATTTCTCAACCTAGGGGTCAAGACCCCCTTAGGGGTTGAACGACTTTTTCACAGAGTTCACCTAAGACCATTGAAAACCACGAGTTTTTACATTACGATTCATAACAGTAGCAAAGTTACAGATAAGAGGTAGCAAGGGAATACTTTTGTGGTTGGAGGTAGCAGATCAACACACCATGAGGAACTGTATTAAAGGGTCACAGCGTTAGGGGGTGAGATCACTGCTCTATGCTGTGGACAGCAGGACTCTGGTTCTGTCTCAGCCTGGGTTGCATTGAGCCTGTCACCAAAAGGTCTTTGTAAAAGATAGAAAGTGGAGGGATGTGTATTGCCAAGTAAAAGCTAAAAACAAGACTAGTAAAAACTAGTAAAGCTAAAAACAAACAAACAAACAATAACAAAACCCATCCACCTCTAATGTGATCCCAGGACTTGGGAAGTAGAGGCAGAAAGATCGTAAGTCAAAGCTAGCCTGTGTCCAGACAACAAAATAATAATAATAAATACCATAATAAAGCCACTATGATGAGTTGTGCTTCCTTTCAGTGGTGCTGTGATAAGCTCCTCCCACAAGACCAGCTTCAGGAAGGAAGCGTTTATTGGCTCACGGTTGAGGTTATGGAGCAGGATATCATGGAACAGAGTCACCAGCAGGAGGCGCTGGTCATGTTGCATCAGGAGTTGAGAAACAAGGAGTGATGGATGCTAGCGCTCAGCTTTCTCCTTATTTTAAATTTCTTTCTATATTTTTATTTTGCATGTATGAATGTTTTGTATGTATTCTGCATACCACATGCATGCAGTGCCTGTGTTAGCCAGAAGAGGGTGCTGGGGCCCCTGGGACTATAGTTACAGATGGTTGTGAGCCCCCATATGGGTGCTGGGAATCAAACCCAGGTCCTCTGGAAGAACGTCCAGCATTCTTAACCACTGAGCCATCTCTTCAGTCCCCTTTCCATATATGTAAATTACATTTATCTAGTCATTCATGTGTTTAGTATGTGGTTATATGTAGGGAGGATGCCTGTATCACAGCACACACAGTGGTCAGAAAACATACTCTTTTCTCCTTGCTAAATGGGTTCTGGGGTTTGAATTCAGGTTATCGAGCTTGAGGGAAAGAGCCAGCACACACCTGCTGAGGTATCTTGTGGGCTTGCCTTTTTTTTCTAGGCTGGAACCCCAGCACAATGAATAGTGACACCTGCATTTAGCGTGGGTCGTCCCATTTCAATTAAACTAATCAAGAAACTCCTTCGTTGGCATGCCCAGAGGATATTTGGTGATTGTAAGTCCTGCAAATCAAAATCAACCACATCATGGCAGTCTTCCTGCAATTTACAATGCCGTTGTGTGAAGGGCTCACAAGGCAGCCCAGCGGTTCACTGAACACAGCACAGCAGGCTTACAATAAACACAGAGGAGCAGTAATCACCCCAAAACAACTACCTGGGTTAGCATAGACCATTTTATACTTGTTCTGAATTTTGCAGAAAATACAAGAGATGGAGGAGAGGAGAATCGTGCGCATTGGAGAGTCCATGAAGACGTACGCAGAGGTGGACCGGCAGGTGATCCCCATCATCGGGAAATGCCTGGACGGTATAGTGAAGGCGGCCGAGTCTATCGACCAGAAAAACGTAAGCGTGGTGGTCACTGGGCTTCTCTTGGGGCCTCATCTCGCTCCTTGTCCCTCCAGCAACACTTCGTTCAGGGACCCTGAGACTGGGAGCTGCTGCGTGTGGTTTTTGTCCTTTTCCACCTAAAAGGCCTTTCCTGAAGCCCTCACTCAGTGTTTGGGGTTTAGTTCCTCAGTCCTTCCGTGCAAAACACACTCGCAGGGTTGTCACTGAATTGACTAGAAGTGTTTTGTTGGGATTGAACTGATTTCTGGAAAGGGGCAAAGCTCTCTAAGGCACCAGTGACCCAGCCGCCTGCAGAGCATGAGATGTTTAACACTGGATACTGATGGCACCCCTCTGTTGAATAATCCCTGTCACTTTCGGGTGTTGTCAAAAGTCCTCTGGGAGAAAAATTGTTTTTTGTTTAAAATACCCACTCGGATCCCTGAGTTCCACTCTTTAATGATCTCTGAAAAGAGTTTTGTCAGTCTGGTGTGCTCAGCTGCCTCGGAATGTTTTAAATGGTGATTTTTTTGTAAGACAAAATTCTAGGCAATAGGTGGTTCTCTTGTGGAGTTTTGACTGTATGATATCCTGCCTCCCATTTCGTTAAGATATGTTGACTGTAAGCATCCTTCAGGAGCCTCCACCAAGTTTGTGAGGAAAAAATTATCACCATTCCAAAATAAACGGCATCCTCCCTGCCGCTGACAGCATCCTACAGGCGAGCTTCCTACCTGGGGTGCTCAAACCAGTCTTACTTTGACTGGATTTTTTTTTTTTTCTGTCATCAGTTCAAGGTCTCTCAGAAAAATTTAAAAGTTTATGTGAAACTTCCTCCAGTCTCCCTGTTTAAGGGTTTAGTGACACGCCATAATCCACGTGGACAAAGGAGGAATCCTTCAAAGGCAAAGCATCATGGGAGGTGGATCTAAGATCTGGAAAGTCTCTTTGGCTCTCACCTGGAGGCGAAACTTTCTGAATCAATGTCTCTAGTAATGGACACAGTACTACAGAAAAGAAAATGTCTCAGTGGGAGGATTTTCTTGGATCAGCCTCGGTATGTATCCTCGCCACACTGGTGTTGAGCTGCTTGTCCGTGGGTGTGATTGCAGGACTCCCAGCTGGTCGTAGAAGCATATAAGTCAGGATTTGAGCCTCCTGGAGACATTGAATTCGAAGATTACACACAGCCGATGAAACGCACGGTGTCAGACAACAGCCTCTCCAGCTCCAAAGAAGGCAAGGCTGAGCTCAAGTTTGGCGGCAAGTCCAGAGGCAAGCTCTGGCCATTCATCAAGAAAAACAAGGTACTGGCCATTTGGACCCTGTGCGGGCTGAGAGCTACAAGGTGTAGAGGCTCAGAGTTTATCTTTTGGTCTTAATCCAACTAAGATCTGAACTTTCAGAAATGGAGAGAGGACAGTTAGCGTGCTGCGTTCATTTCACGATTCAAATGGTCTCTCTCTGGTGTTGGAGTCTTTGCCATGGCCTCTGTCTTATTGCAGATGCGTTGTCCCAGGACTGGGTCACCCACACTAACATCACTGACCTCACAGCCCTCTCACCCACCCCCATCCTCCCAGACTGCTGGGCACCTCTGCTGGGAGCAAGGGGACCGGGTCCCAGCTAATCAAGCTTGTTGGCCTGGCCTTGGTTTTGACATGTTAACCTCTGTCTCCGGGAACAGTTTTTCATTGTCATAGTGTGGTATGTAGGTGCATGACAGCTAACCCAGTGGCCTAAACCGAATGGAAGTGGCCTTGCTGCATTAACCTTAGGTCAGACTGATTGTCTGAGTTTCCCAGGACAGAACTGCCCCCTGTTTCTTCGGAACCTTGGTGATTTAAATCCTCTTTTCCCCATCGAACTTCGTTAGGTTAGGTGTGGAAATGTTTACTCCTCTGGCTTAAACTGGTTTTAGAATGACTAACTAACGAGAGCCTTAGCTTGCATGTGCCGTCTGCATGAGCTTTGGGTCATAATCTTCTGCCGTCCTGTCGCCTACTCACGGACCCTCTCCTTTCCACCCCCTCTTCGTGGACCGCATCCTCCATGATTTCTTTTGTACCGTGGCATCGATATTAATGGTTTGTGTTTTACTTGCTTTGGATCTTGAATATGATTTGATGCTTATTTCTGTTTTGTGTCTTCTTGTTTCTGATTTTTTTTTCTGTCGACATTCCACCCCTCACATGTAGCTTGTGTCCCTTTTAACATCCCCCCATCAGCCTCCCCCTCCTCCCCCTGCCTCTGCCTCACCCTCTGCTGTTCCCAACGGCCCCCAGTCTCCCAAGCAGCAAAAGGAACCCCTCTCCCACCGCTTCAACGAGTTCATGACCTCCAAACCCAAAATCCACTGCTTCCGGAGCCTAAAGCGTGGGGTAAGTTCCGCTCTGGAGTCCTGCATCTCTCGCACACCGTGTTGCGTGTCTCATTCTGCATATTTTACTTGTGAATGGACCCAGTGTGTTTTCCTATTACATTTAGAGGGATAGAGAGCTTGAGCCTAGGCTTTCAGAGAACAAAAGAATGGCAGAAAGAGAGGAAGGCGCAGAGCCTGCAGGGGGGTGAGGAGGAGAGAGCCAGCAGGCCCGAGGTCTTTGACTCTCTAGTCCGTGCTGGAAGCACCCTGCACTTCCCCTCAGAAATTAGAAGTCATCCTTTCTCCTCTTTGGTCTCACCAACTCTGACTCGGTCTCTCAAACAATGTGAAGATGAGGAAGTGGAAGTGACTGGACGGTCAGAAAATCTGTGCTGACTAATTACAGACAGGGATGCCGCACAGGCTCTGCTGTCCAAATGACGCTGCTGGCGAGGAGGAAGGAAGTGGACCGGCACACTGGTTCCCTTGTGAGGTTCAGGGGTAACAATAGAATACCTACCTCTCAAACCTGCATCTCTCTGCAAAGGGAGAAGGCTCAACAGTCGCAGGATTCATCCAGGGCTTCCTCCTCCATTCGGTCCCCCCTTCCTTGGTGGTGAAGCCAGTGACCTAACAGAAGCTGTGGAGCCAGGACAGAGTCGGCTCACATGGTCTGGCGCTCTGTGGCACCCAAGTTCAGGGAACAGTCACTTAGAATGTGGTTGCTGCTAAGACCCAAGGTTGAAATCAGGTGTGTCGTTGCACGATCTGTCCTCCCAGCCTTCGGAGAATTACAAGTTCAGAGACATCCTTGGCTACAGAATAAGTTATGAGCCATCCTGGGCTATATGAGATTCTGTCTCAAAACAAGCAAGCAAACAGAAAGCCCTCCAGTTTGTAACCATACATGAACCTCTGTAGGAACTGGGCAGTCATCCAGCATAGATACCAACTTAGCTTAATAGAAAAAGGCTGGAATAAAGTAATTTGTGACCTCCCAAGTAAAGCTAAGTAAGCCTCCTCTAGTTGTATTTATAATAACGGTCTGGACTGAGTGTGGTGGCTCACACCTGCAGTCCTAGCACTTGGGAGGCTGAGGCATGAAAATGTTAAGTTTAAGACTAGCTTGGGTTACACGTCTTTCCAGGCTAGCCTGGGGTGTGAAGTGAGACCCTGCCACAAACAGACAAAAAATCTTTAGCCGAATGGTCAATGCCTCACCCACCTCCAGTCCTGGAACTCACTCTGTAGCCCAGGCTGGCCTAGAGCCTCCCTGGAGTGCTGAGATTAAAGTCATATGCCACAATGGACAGCTGGAGACATTTCCGTGTAGCCCCTGGGAGCTCAGTTATCCCTGAAGCCAGAGGTGGGACCAGACCGTGGGCTAATAAGCAGCATCCTTGCAAATGGGAAGTTCCCTGGTTCTGTGTTTTCTGCTGTGGGAAAATCCCACTGTCCTCTGCTGTGGGAAAGATTGCAAACCATGGCTAATTAGAGGAGCATCTGCCTCAGATCCATCCGCTGGTGGATTTCCTTATCTGTAGAATCCTTGTACTGAGAGAATCTTCATTTCATAAAAACAGTGTTCTGGTCTACATATAACCTCAGTACTCCAGAGGCTGAAGCAGGAGGATTGCAGTACATTTAAGGCCAGCCTGGGCTTCATAATGAGATCCTATTTCCAAAGGAAGGAAGGAAGGAAGGAAGGAAGGAAGGAAGGAAGGAAGGAAGGAAGGAAGGA